>NC_048581.1:84614885-84639885 GCF_013265735.2 Oncorhynchus mykiss
GTCATCACCCTGTCAGAACCAATCAGACACAGGGGATTGAGACGTGTTTCAGGAAAGCTGTGTTTCAGGCTGGGATTTGTAGCCAGAGAGTCAGACACAACAGAACTGACAGACTAATTAATTAATGTAGCGTGTAGATACCCTTTGTCCTCTAATGGCTGATCTCATCAGTCAGGCAGTCAGTTAGTCAGTCAGTTAGTCAGTCAGTTAGTCAGTCAGTCAGTCAGGCAGTCAGTCAGTTAGTCAGTCAGTTAGTCAGGTAGTCAGTCAGTTAGTCAGTCAGGCAGTCAGTTAGTCAGTCAGTTAGTCAGGCAGTCAGTTAGTCTGTCAGTCAGTCAGTCAGGTAGTCAGTTAGTCAGTCAGTCAGGAAGTCAGTCAGGCAGTCAGTTAGTCAGTCAGTTAGTCAGGCAGTCAGTTAGTCTGTCAGTCAGTCAGTCAGGTAGTCAGTTAGTCAGTCAGTCAGGAAGTCAGTTAGTCAGTCAGTTAGTCAGTCAGGTAGTCAGTAAGTCAGTCAGTTAGTCAGGCAGTCAGTCAGGCAGTCAGTTAGTCAGTCAGTTAGTCAGTCAGTTAGTCAGTCAGTTAGTCAGTCAGTTAGTCAGTCAGTCAGTCAGTTAGTCAGTCAGTCAGGCAGTCAGGCAGTCAGTCAGGCAGTCAGGCAGTCAGTTAGTTTATCAGTCCGTTAGTCTATCAGTCAGTCAGGAAGTCAGTCAGTCTATCAGTCAGTCAGTTAGTCTGTCAGGCAGTCAGGCAGTCAGTCAGTTGGTCTATCAGTCAGGCAGGCAGTCAGTCAGTCAGTCAGTCAATCTATCAGCCAGTCAGTGTGTTTGGCACAAAGCCCAAACACTCTCTGTGTTCTCATGTGGTACCTTTAGTTTTCCAACAGAGGAACATGACATCACGCTGTGACCTGATGCACATGGCAGGCACCTCACCTTACGGGTAAATAGCTCTTTGTGAATAAGTGTGCTGAAGAGAGGGAGAGGAGAGGAGAGGAGAGGAGAGGAGAGGAGAGGAGAGGAGAGGAGAGGAGAGGAGAGGAGAGGAGAGGAGAGGAGAGGAGAGGAGAGGAGAGGCGGTCCGTTTTCCTCATTAGCATGGTAGTCGTTCCTAATCTGTCTGAGTGAGTCACTGCTACTATTTCTGTCCCAGATGAGAGATCACAAACACAACCATGAAATTAGGACTGAAGTGGTGTCATTGTTTTTCACTATCTTAATAGCTCTTCAACTCCTTCTTGCTCTCTGGTGATGTGTTTGGTTATTAGTAAAGGAGACAGATGTTTATTTAAATCAACCTCTAAAAGGATGTTAGGAAATATACCTTGAAGAGAGAGACAACATAAGGGTCTTACAGGAGATGATTGTAGGAAACCCTGCCTGGTTTGACTATCAACGCTGACAGACAACATTATTTTGAAGTCCAACTGAATGTGGTCCAGGGTACAAACCGACAAGTCAGTTTCTGTTTGTGGGTCGGGTCAAAGAGAGTACGATTGACAGGCCCTTCAGGGCATGGTGTATGTCATGTACCTCGCTGACATAACACGCACACACACAAACAAACTTCTTGGGTGATAGCTCCACAGGGGACAAGGCTTACAACCTTGAAGATAAGCTCAAAGGAACATACGGCCACTACAGGCAGAGGCGGGAGGAAGAGAGAGAGGGACAGGGGGCGAGGGAAGGAATGTTTGAGGTGTGCCTCTTTTTGTGTCTGATGTCTAAGTCTCGTCTGTGTTGGTGTCATGGCGGGTGCTGGGTGAGAGGGGCGAGACGATGAAGACGAGAGGAGGATGAAGGAATGCTTGGAAAGTTTTGTCAGTTGTCAGAAAACTCTCAGCCGCGTTGTGTTTGTGAAATGTCACCCCCCATCTGCTATTGGGAATATGTGACGCAGTGTATTTTTAACATTCGCTGCAGTTTACTTTTTACAGAGGAATTTGTACTTTTCTTAGATATAAGTTGATCCTTCCTCTTCTGAGAATATCTTCAGGTATCTGAGTCTGGTTTTCACAGATATAAAGTCTCTACCAACCATTTTCAGCTTGAAACTTTATCTCAGAGTTTCTAACTGCCACAGATTGTATTAAAATACTGTGAAAATCCATTCAAATTGATTCAAATCCATTACACATGCTTGTGGATAGTGCTGTATAACATGTTAATGTGATGGCTATTGCACCTCCACTGACTCATTTCAGCAAACTGGATAAATCCTCTTTCATCTACAAACTGGATAAATCCTCTTTCAGATGCCAACTGGATAAATCCTCTTTCAGATGCAAACTGGATAAATCCTCTTTCATCTACAAACTGGATAAATCCTCTTTCATCTTCAAACTGGATAAATCCTCTTTCAGATGCAAACTGGATAAATCCTCTTTCAGATGCAAACTGGATAAATCCTCTTTGAGATGCAAACTGGATAAAGCGTCTTTCAGATGCAAACTGGATAAATCGTCTTTCATCTACAAACTGGATAAAGCCTCTTTCATCTACAAACTGGATACATCCTCTTTCAGATGCAAACTGGATAAATCCTCTTTCATCTACAAACTGGATAAATCCTCTTTGAGATGCCAACTGGATAAATCCTCTTTCAGTGTAAGAAAGTGGTACACGTCCAAGCAAACAGTCATTTTCCAGCTTTTCTCAAGCTGTGAGAGAGAAGTGATGACAGGGGCTGGCATGTAAAGTAATACTCATGTAATAACACAGTTTGTGTTTTCAGAAGCAGTGTGAAGTGGACGTTAAGGTAATAGTTGACAGTGATTATGGTTCTACAAACTGGATAAATCCTCTTTCATCTACAAACTGGATAAATCCTCTTTCAGATGCAAACTGGATAAATCCTCTTTCAGATGCAAACTGGATAAATCCTCTTTCATCTACAAACTGGATAAATCCTCTTTCAGATGCAAACTGGATAAATCCTCTTTCAGATGCCAACTGGATAAATCCTCTTTCAGATGCAAACTGGATAAATCCTCTTTCATCTACAAACTGGATAAATCGTCTTTGATCTACAAACTGGATAAATCGTCTTTCATCTTCAAACTGGATAAATCCTCTTTCATCTACAAACTGGATAAATCCTCTTTCAGATGCAAACTGGATAAATCCTCTTTCAGATGCAAACTGTATAAATCCTCTTTCAGATGCAAACTGGATAAATCCTCTTTCAGATGCAAACTGGATAAATCCTCTTTCAGATGCAAACTGGATAAATCCTCTTTCAGATGCAAACTGGATAAATCTTCTTTCAGATGCAAACTGGTTAAATCCTCTTTCATCTACAAACTGGATAAATACTCTTTCAGATGCCAACTGGATAAATCCAGTGTGAAAACGTGTTGTTATCAGACATGTAATCTCTTCTTCAGGATCACCATCAGATCCTAATTTGGTTTTCCTATAAAGTGCTCTAATGATTGCTGTTGTATAGTCATTCTGTGTTGAGGAGTAAAACGCTAGAAGCACCAGGCCTTGAAATGAAACAGCATCGGTTAGCTACTGGGGCTCACTGAGTCTTATTATTACAAAAACACCAAACACACATCACCGCCTCAGGACATGTTCCACCTTTCAGCTGATTAATTGACGGATGACAATCCACACTTACAAGTAGCTTGAACCCAATCACACAACGTTGCAGGTATGCGTGGTACTTAAAAGGCTATCAGGCTATCAGGTCACAACCCCGGCCGTCTAATCTGAACACTCGTGCAAAACAACTCTTACATTGTAATACATTAATGTCCTTAGAAATAAATAATGACCAGGGACAAAACGTTTCTTGTTTACCATATGTTGGGAATAACAAAAGACAGATGGTGGTTCGTTGTGTTAATAGTTTGGAGCCTACAGTAAGTACCATGTTAGTGTCTAGCCTGTGAAAAGGACAAGCTGCCTGTTCTAGCTGCTCCAATTCAATCATTTATTTAACAACATTTCGACACCGAGCTGTCTTCACCCGGGTATTTAGTGTATATCAACCCCAACTGGAGAAATAGCTGCTATAGGAATGAACTGGAGAAATAGCTGCTATAGGTATTAACTGGAGAAATAGCTGCTATAGGTATTAACTGGAGAAATAGCTGCTATAGGTATTAACTGGAGAAATAGCTGCTATAGATATTAACTGGAGAAATAGCTGCTATAGGTATTAACTGGAGAAATAGCTGCTATAGGAATTAACTGGAGAAATAGCTGCTATAGGTATTAACTGGAGAAATAGCTGCTATAGGTAGTAACTGGAGAAATAGCTGCTATAGGTAGTAACTGGAGAAATAGCTAGCATAGATATTAACTGGAGAAATAACTGCTGTAGGTATTAACTTGAGAAATAACTGCTATAGGTATTAACTGGAGAAATAGCTGCTATAGTTATTAACTGGATAAATAGCTGCTATAGGTATTAACTGGAGAAATAGCTGCTATAGGTAGTAACTGGAGAAATAGCTAGCATAGATATTAACTGGAGAAATAACTGCTGTAGGTATTAACTTGAGAAATAACTGCTATAGGTATTAACTGGAGAAATAGCTGCTATAGGTAGTAACTGGAGAAATAGCTAGCATATATATTAACTGGAGAAATAACTGCTGTAGGTATTAACTTGAGAAATAGCTGCTATAGGTATTAACTGGATAAATAACTGCTATAGGTAGTAACTGGAGAAATAGCTGCTATAGTTATTAACTGGATAAATAGCTGCTATAGGTATTAACTGGAGAAATAGCTGCTATAGGTAGTAACTGGAGAAATAGCTAGCATAGATATTAACTGGAGAAATAACTGCTGTAGGTATTAACTTGAGAAATAACTGCTATAGGTATTAACTGGAGAAATAGCTGCTATAGGTAGTAACTGGAGAAATAGCTAGCATAGATATTAACTGGAGAAATAACTGCTGTAGGTATTAACTTGAGAAATAGCTGCTATAGGTATTAACTGGATAAATAACTGCTATAGGTAGTAACTGGAGAAATAGCTGCTATAGGTATTAACTGGAGAAATAGCTAACATAGATATTAACTGGAGAAATAGCTGCTATAGATATTAACTGGAGAAATAGCTGCTATAGATATTAACTGGAGAAATAGCTGCTATAAGTATTAACTGGAGAAATAGCTGACATAGATATTAACTGGAGAAATAGCTGCTATAGATATTAACTGGAGAAATAGCTGCTATAGATATTAACTGGAGAAATAGCTAGCATAGATGGGTGGGTTGTTTCGCAACAAAACCGATGTGTGCACAAACCCTTGGGGGGAAACAGACGAGGTTGGCTTAGATATAAACTATATTTCCTCTCCAAAGAGTAAATACATTTTCAAAATGAGCACTTGTTGTCTGTCAAATACATAGTTTCAGTTGTTTTGTTAGCTAGCTAGCTAATTTTCGCCATATTAGCATAGACGTGACAAGTCAAAACATCAATAACAAGATACAACTACCTGAACCAAGTCACTTACAATTCCCCATATGGTAGATCCATTGTTGCTAGCTATCTGACCATCCAGAATCACAACAACACACGGCACATCTGCCGCTGCTATACGTGTGCATCGTTTTCACAACCCATCTATAGCATCTGTCTGTGTTGTTTCTCACTGCAGATATTGATTTAACTCAAATCAAATTGTATTAGTCACATGCGCCGAATGCAACAGGTGTAGTAGACCTTACAGTAAAATAATGACTTATGAGCCCCTGACCAACAACGCAGTTAACAAAAATAATAATAATATGAGTAAGAATAAGAAATAAAAGTAACAAGTAATTAAAGAGCAGCAGTAAAATAACAATAGCGGGGCTATATACAGGGGGGTACCGGTACAGAGTCAATGTGTGGGGGCACCGGTTAGTTGAGGTAATATGTACATGTGGGGAGAGTTATTAAAGTGACTATGCATAGATGATAACAACAGAGAGTAGCAGTGGTGTAAAGAGGGGGGAGGCACTGGAAATAGCTAGACTATATACAGGGGGGTACCGGTACACAGTCAATGTGCGGGGGCACCAGTTAGTCGAGGTGATTGAGGTACTATGTACATGTAGGTAGAGTTATTAAAGTGACTATGCACATGTAGGTAGAGTTATTAAAGTGACTATGTACATGTAGGTAGAGTTATTAAAGTGACTATGTACATGTAGGTAGAGTTATTAAAGTGACTATGTACATGTAGGTAGAGTTATTAAAGTGACTATGTACATGTAGGTAGAGTTATTAAAGTGACTATGTACATGTAGGTAGAGTTATTAAAGTGACTATGTACATGTAGGTAGAGTTATTAAAGTGACTATGTACATGTAGGTAGAGTTATTAAAGTGACTATGTACATGTAGGTAGAGTTATTAAAGTGACTATGTACATGTAGGTAGAGTTATTAAAGTGACTATGTACATGTAGGTAGAGTTATTAAAGTGACTATGCACAGATACAACAGAGAGGAGCAGCAGTGTAAACGGGGGGGAATGTAAATAGTCTGAGTTGACATTTGATTAGATGTTGAGGAGTCTTATGGCTTGGGGGGTAGAAGCTGTTAAGAAGCCTCTTGGACCTAGACTTGGTGCTCCGGTACCGCTTGCCGTGCGGTAGCAGAGAGAACAGTCTATGACTCGGGTGGCTGGAGTCTTTGACAATTTTTAGGGCCTTCCTCTGACACCGCCTGGTATAGAGGTTTTGGACGGCAGGAAGCTTTGCCCCAGTAATGTACTGAGTCGTACGCACTACCCTCTGTAGTGCCTTGCGGTTGGAGGCAGGGCAGTTGCCATACCAGGCAGTGATGCAACCAGTCAGGATGATCTCGATGGTGCAGCTGTAGAACCTTTTGAGGATCTGAGGACCCATGGCAAATCTTTTCAGTCTCCTACGGGGGAATAGGTTTTGTCATGCCCTTTCCACGACTGTCTTGTTGTGATTGGACTATAATAGTTTGTTGGGTGATGTGGACACCAAGGAACTTGAAGCTCTCAACCTGCTCCACTACAGCCCCGTCGATGAGAATGGGGGCGTGCTCTGTCCTCTTTTTCCTGTAGTCCACAATCATCTCCTTTGTATTGATCACGTTGAGGGAGAGGTTGTTGCACCACATGACCAGGTCACTGACCTCCTCCCTATAGGCTGTCTTGTCGATGTCGGTGATCAGGCCTACCACTGTTGTGTCATCAGCAAACTTAATGATGGTGTTGGAGTCGTGCCTGGCCGTGCAGTCATGAGTGAACAGGGAGTACAGGAGGGGACTGAGCACAAACCCCTGTGTGGCCCCCGTGTTGAGGATCAGCGTGTCGGATGTGTTTTACCTACCCTTACCACCTGGGGGAGGCCCGTCAGGAAGTCCAGGATGCAGTTGCAGAGGGAGATGTTTAGTCCCAGGGTCCTTAGCTTATTGATGAGCTTTGAGGGCAGTATAGTGTTGAACGCTGAGCTGTAGTTAATGAATGGCATTCTCACATAGGTGTTCCTTTTGCCCAGGTGGGAAAGGGCAGTGTGGAGTGCAATAGAGATTCCATTATCTGTGGATCTGTTAGGGCAGTATGCAAGTGGGTCTAGGGTTTCTGGGATAATGGGTCGGTAGTCATTTAGGCCGGTTACCTTAGGTTACCTAAGCGAGCACAGAAGTAGTTTAGCTCATCTGGTAGGCTCGTGTCACTGGGCAGCTCTCTGCTGTGCTTCCCTTTGTAGTCTGTAATGGTTTGCAAGCCCTGCCACATGCGACGAGCCCCAGACTGTAGTACGATTCCATCTTTGTCCTGTATTGACACTTTCATGGTTCGTCGGAGGGCATAGCGGGATTTCTTAAAAGCTTGCGGGTTAGAGTCCCGCTCCTTGAAAGCGGCAGCTCTAGCCTTTAGCTCAGTGCGAATGTTGCCTGTAATCCATGGCTTCTGGTTGGGGTATGTATGTAGGGTCACTGCTGGGACGACGTCATTGATGCACTTGTTGATGAAGCCAATGACTGATGTGGTGTACTCCTCAATGCCATCGGAGGAATCCCAGAACATATTCCAGTCTGTGCTAGCAAAACAGTCCTGTAGTTTAGCATCTGCTTCATCTGACCACTTTTGTATTGATCGAGTCACTGGTGCTTCCTGCTTTACATTTTGCTTGTAAGCAGGAATCAGGAGGATAGAATTATGGTCAGATTTGCCAAATGGAGGGCGAGGGAGAGCTTTGTACGCGTCTCTGTGTGTGGAGTACAGGTGGTCTAGAGTTTTTTTTCCCCTCTGGTTGCACATTTTACGTGCTGATAAAACGGATTTAAGTTTCCCTGCATTGAAGTCCCCGGCTACTAGGAGTGCCGCCTCTGGGTGAGCGGTTTCCTGTTTGCTTGTGGCGGAATACAGCTCATTGAGTGTGGTTTTACTGTAAACTAAAGTCACATGTTTGAGTCTCTGTTCTATAACATCCTTGGTCAAGGGATGCTTCAGTGACATCTGTCTGTTGGTGTGTGCTTTCTGTCGTTCCAGGACGATCAAGGTGGAGGTGTACGACTGGGACCGCGATGGCAGGTGAGTGTATTTAGTCAAGGTGCAGCCAAAATATTGAGGTGCAGCCATGTGCAACATTCAACTTGTGCACCATGGTCACCAACAAATTAGTACAACATTATATATGATTATGTTATTGATGTTATTGAAATGATGGTGCTTTACAGTGGTTAAAGTTCTGTTTTTACCAACCTCTCCTCTCTCCTCCTCTCTCCTCTCTCTTCTCTCTTCTCTCCTCTGTTCTCTCTCCTCTGTCCTCTCTCCTCTCTCCTCTCTCTCCTCTCTCTGTCCTCTCTCCCATCCTCTCTCCTTCTCTCTCTTTCAGCCATGACTTCATAGGGGAGTTCACCACTAGTTACCGGGAGCTAGCTCGAGGCCAGAGCCAGTTCAACGTCTATGAGGTGACTCTCTCTTCTCTCCTCTGTCCTCTCTCCTCTCTCCTCTCTTCTCTCCTCTGTCCTCTCTCCTCTCTCCTCTCTCTGTCCTCTCTCCCATCCTCTCTCCTTCTCTCTCTGTCAGCCATGACTTCATAGGGGAGTTCACCACTAGTTACCGGGAGCTAGCTCAAGGCCAGAGCCAGTTCAACGTCTATGAGGTGACTCTCTCTTCCTTTCTTACCGTTTTTTAATCAGCTCTGTTGGGGAGTCAACTCACTCACTGATGAAATATCAATTGTTTTATATCCATGCTGCCTTCTCTCTCAGGTCGAAGTTTAGGAATGTTGCACGTTGGCTTCCAGGTGATTACCATGGTTAAACAAATCCAATCCAGAGAAGAGCGCGCGGGGGGGGGGGGGGGGGGGGGGGCATTAATGGAAAACTATTCCTCCGGATAGAACCACAGGGGAAACACAATTAGAATACACACGCACGCACGCACTCGCACACACGCGAACGCGCGCACACGCACGCACGCACACACACACACACACACACACACACACACTGTGCATGGCGTTCATCATTAGTCATTACCTGGCAGAGTGACAGGAACAGTGACAGGAAGCTTCTTTAGTTTGTGCATCAGCAAGTCTCTGCGTCTCTGTGATGCCTGCGTGTCAACCCGATTGCCTTCTCTCCATTTATTTGCCTGTCACTTCCCTGCCTCACAGTGATACAGGGGATACTAATGAGACCAGGCAGCTTTTGTCTGTGGATTCTTTATGGTGGCCCCTGAAACTTCAGATGAATAGTATTTGCCTGTGTCCCTTGCTAGACTAATTGTGCAATAACTAATGCTGTCTTGGATCAGTGGTTCGCTGACTCAGATGAAACCTACTCCTGGGCTTATAATAATGATAATAACGGGGAGCTATGAGCAGTCTTCAGGTCTCAGGGACAGATAATCGCTACCTCCACTACACCTCTGTTAGACATGATGCAACCTGTCCTGTGCTTGTCCATCTCCAACCCTGGCTTCCATCCGTCAGACCTGGGTTCAAATATGATTTTAAATCTCTCAAATACTTTTTCAGATTTGCTTTAGTCTGACAGATGGGCGGGGTTTTCACTTGTGTAACTATTCTATTGGTTCTATGGCAACGGGAAGAGAGCTGGTACTCCCATCCACCAAACTACGAGGTGTGAAACAGGGAAGAGACTCAGGGGGTATGCTAATTTGGTATAGAGCAGACCTAGCCCATTCTATTAAATTAGTCAAAACAGGAACATTTCACATCTGGCTAGAAATTAATAAGGAACTGATTTCAACAGAGAAAAATGGCCTTGTGTGCTACCTATATCTGCCCAATAGAATCCCCATACTTTAACGATGACAGCTCCTCCATCCTAGAGGGGGAGATCAACAATTTCCAGGCCCAGGGACATGTCTGTGGCGACCTAAATGCCATAACTGGACAAGATCTTGACACCCTTAGCACACAGGGGGACAAACACCGACCTGGAGGGGACAGCATTAAACTCCCCCAAATGTCAAATCAAATCAAATGTATTTATATAGCCCTTCTTACATCAGCTGATATCTCAAAGTGCTGTACAGAAACCCAGCCTAAAACCCCAAACAGCAAGCAATGCAGGTGTAGAAGCACAGTGGATAGGAAAAACTCCCAAGAAAGGCAGGAACCTAGGAAGAAACCTAGAGAGGAACCAGGCTATGAGGGGTGGCCAGTCCTCTTTTTGCTGTGCCGGGTGGAGATTATAACAGAACATGGCCAAGATGTTCAAATGTTCATAAAAGACCAGCATGGTCAAATAATAATAATCACAGTGGTTGTAGAGGGTTCAACAGGTCAGCACCTCAGGAGTAAATGTCAGTTGGCTTTTCATAGCCGATCATTCAGAGTATCTCTACCGCTCCTACTGTCTCTAGAGAGTTGAAAACAGCAGGTCTGGGACAGGTAGCACGTCCGGTGAACAGGTCAGGGTTCCATAGCCGCAGGGAGAACAGTTGAAACTGAGCCACAGCATGAGCAGGTGGACTGGGAACAACAAGGAGTCATCAGGCCAGGTAGTCCTAAGGCATGGTCCTGGGGCTCAGATCCTCCGAGAGAGAGGGAGAAAGAGAGAATTAGAGAGAGCATACTTAAATTCACACAGGACACCGGATAAGACAGGAGAAATACTCCAGATTTAACAAACTGATCCTAGCCCCCCGACACATAAACTACTGCAGCATAAATACTGGAGGCTGAGACAGGAGGGGTCAGGAAACACTGTGGCCCCATCCGATGATGGCCCCTTCCGATGATACCCCAGATGTGGACGGGGGGGGATATAACCCCACCCACTTTGCCAAAGCACAGCCCCCACACCACTTGAGGGATGTCTTCAACCACCAACTTTCCATCCTGAGATGGATGCACCCCTAGACACAACTCCTGCAGCTATGTCGCACGCTGGGTATATAGTCAATGGTAGGCTTTCAGGGGACTACTATGGTAGGTACACATATAGCTCATCTCCTGGCAGCAGTACTGTAGACTACTTTATCACTGACCTCAACCCAGAGTCTCTCAGAGCGTTCACGGTCAGTTCACTGACACCCCAATCAGATCACAGCAAATCACACTCTTTGTGAACAGAGCGAGGGAGGGAGGGAGGGAGGGAGGGAGGGAGGGAGGGAGGGAGGGAGGGAGGGAGGGAGGGACAGACGGACGGACGGACGGACGGAAGGAAGGAGCGAGGGAGGGAGGGAGGGAGGGAGGGAGGGAGGGAGGGAGGGAGGGACGGACAGACGGACAGACGGACAGACGGACAGACGGACAGACGGAGAGAGAGAAATGGAGAGGAAATGTGTGTAAATCAGTCAGAGGGGACGGGGAGTGAGGGAGAGAGAAAAGAGTGAGAGAATTAGACAAAAGGGCTTCTAGAGAAATAAGTGTGCCTGTACATTTCACAGTCAACTGGAGCCTATTATTTGACACAACACCAATGGAACACCAATGGAACTTGTATCACACTCTCTCTCTCTTTCAGAGAAACAGCCTTTCTCCCTACAGGAGGTATTTGGTACTACACTTCTCATCGTTGGTTCCTTCCTTCCATAAATGCAAATTTTTTCCTTCCTAACAGCCCCCTGCTGTGAGGAGAATTCCCTTCCATAACCACCACAGACAACAGACTCCCCTAAATCTATCATTAACCGCCTATCATGGCTCATTCTTTCTCTCCAATTCAGTCATTTGTTTTCTTCTTTTAGGTGGTGAATATCAAAAAGAAACTGAAGAAAAAGAAATATGTGAATTCAGGAACGGTGAGCCTTTCCACCTCTCTTCGTGTCTCCTCTACTCTCTTCTTGTCTCCTCCCCCTTTCCCCCACTCTTCCTGTCTCCTCCCCTCTCTTCTTGTCTCCTCCCCCTTTCCCCCACTCTTCCTGTTTCCTCCCCTCTCTTCCTGTCTCCTCCCTACTTTTCCTGTCTCCTCCCCTCTCTTCTTGTCTCCTCCCCTCTCTTCTTGTCTCCTCCCCTCTCTTCTTGTCTCCTCTCCCTTTCCCCCTCTCTTCCTGTCTCCTCCCCTCTCTTCTTGTCTCTTCCCCTCTCTTCTTTTTTCCTCCCCCTTTCCCCCTCTCGTCCTGTCTCCTCTCCTCTCGTCTTTTCTCCTCCCCTCTCTTCTTGTCTCCTCCTCCTTTCCCCCTCTCTTCCTGTCTCCTCCCCTCTCTTCTTGTCTCCTCCCCTCTCTTCCTGTCTCCTCCCCCTTTCCCCCTCTCTTCCTGTCTCCTCCCTGCCTCCTTTCCTCTGTTCTTCTTCTTCTCCTTCCGTTAATTATGATAATAATGAAAGCTTTCTTAGATGGTTTTCTTCTCTAGTCTCTGTTGAAATTAGCAGGAATATCAAACACAGGCAAGTTTGTCTCATTAACTGGTATCTCTTCTCTCTCTCTCTCTCTCTCTCTCTCTCTCGCTCTCTCTCTGCCTCTCTCTCCTTCCTGTTAATTAAAACTGTAGAAAGAGAAAGGAAAGGAAAACTTTTCTCTGTTCGCTGCATCTGTCCATAGACATTAGACAATAGTTGCCATCTCTGTCAGAGAAACACACAGAGCAGAGCCCTGAGTTCTAAGAGCCAGCCAGCTAGCGTGATGACAGATGGAGGGAGGTAGTCGAGGGCGGAGGAGGAAAGGGGGTAGAGTGAAGGAATTCAGAGGATGTAAAGAAAAGAAAACTTAGTGAGAGCAGTGATTGAACGAGAGAGGTGTTCTTGAACAAAGAGAGCAGCAGAGAATCGTGGGAGGAAGGAGCGGAAGAGAGGAAGGAAAGAAGTAAGGAAGGAAGGATATGAAAGTCTCCTCACACTCCAGGAGAGGTCAGAGTGTGGGAGTAGTGTAGCAGCTATGTGATGTCGGCTCGCTACCGTGACTGATTACAGGCGCCAGCTCCCACGTTCCCATCCGCTCTGTGTCTTTCTCTCTGTTTCTCAATCTCTCTCTCTATCCCTTTTTCGTAATCTCTATCCCTTTTTCATAATCTCTCTCTCCCTCTTTCTCAATCTCTCTCTCTCTCCTCTCTCTATCCCTTTTTCATAATCTCTCTCTCCCTCTTTCTCAATCTCTCTCTCTCTCCTCTCTCTATCCCTTTTTCATAATCTCTCTCTCCCTCTTTCTCAATCTCTCTCTCTCTCCTCTCTTTATCCCTTTTTCATAATCTCTCTCTCCCTCTTTCTCAATCTCTCTCTCTCTCCTCTCTCTATCCCTTTTTCCTAATCTCTTTCTCAATCTCTCCCTCATCCTCTCTCTATCCCTTTTTCATAATCTCTTTCTCCCTCTTTCTCAATCTCTCTCTCTCTCCTCTCTCTATCCCTTTTTCCTAATCTCTTTCTCCCTCTTTCTCAATCTCTCTCTCTTACCTTCTCTCTCCCATAAACCCAAACGGAGCTGTAGAAATGCATCTCATCTGTTCTCTCGCTTAAACTTGTCTCTCTCTCTCTCTCTCTCTCTCTCCTCTCCTCTCCCCTCTCTCTCTATCTCTCTCTCTCTCGCTCTCTCTCTCTCTCTCTCTCTCTCTCTCTCTCTCTCTCTCTCTCGTCTCTCTGTAGTAATGAACTCATCAGTCGTGTCAGTGATGACAGTAGCTAGCTAGCGCAAAGGCCCACGTCTTGTTTCAGGACGAGGAGTATGATGTGATTAGCCGGTTGGATAGCATAGCTGTCTGAGTGAACATGCTGCCTGTGTGTGTGTGGTGTGTGTGTGTGTGTGTGTGTGTGTGTGTGTGTGTGTGTGTGTGTGTGTGTGTGTGTGTGTGTGTGTGTGTGTGTGTGTGTGTGTGTGTGTGTGTGTGTGTGTGTGTGTGTGTGTGTGTGTGTGTGTGTGTGTGTGTGTGTGTGTGTGTATGTGTATGTGTGTGTGGACCTGGATGTGAATGGATACTGAGGTCTTGTGTCTTCTCTCCCAGGTGACCCTCCTCTCCTTCTCTGTGGAATCAGAGTGCACATTCCTGGACTACATCAAGGGAGGGTGAGTGGGAGGAGAGGGGAATACAGTGTGTGTGTGTTCCCCTCTGCTCCCATCTTACATCTCACAGCATCTTACATCTCACAGCATCTTACATCTCACAGCATTTTATGTCTCACACAGCATCTTATGTCTCACAGCATCTTACAGCATCTTACATCTCACAGCATCTTACAGCATCTTACATTTCACAGCATCTTACAGCATCTTACATCTCACAGCATCTTACAGCATCTTACATCTCACAGCATCTTACAGCATCTTATGTCTCACACAGCATCTTATGTCTCACAGAATCTCACATCTCACAGCATCTCACATCACAGCCTGGAATAAAGCCTATATATCTACACAGCCTGGCATACAGCCTATATATCTACACAGCCTGGCATAAAGCCTATATATCTACACAGCCTGGCATAAAGCCTATATATCTACACAGCCTGGAATAAAGCCTATATCTACACAGCCGGGCATAAAGCCTATATCTACACAGCCTGGCATAAAGCCTATATATCTACACAGCCTGGTATAAAGCCTATATCTACACAGCCTGGAATAAAGCCTATATATCTACACATCCTGGTATAAAGCCTATATCTACACAGCCTGGCATAAAGTCTATATCTACACAGCCTGGCATAAAGCCTATATCTACACAGCCTGGTATAAAGCCTATATCTACACAGCCTGGTATAAAGCCTATATCTACACAGCCTGGAATAAAGCCTATATCTACACAGCCTGGCATAAAGTCTATATCTACACAGCCTGGCATAAAGCCTATATCTACACAGCCTGGTATAAAGCCTATATCTACACAGCCTGGCATAAATCCTATATCTACACAGCCTGGCATAAAGCCTATATCTACACAGCCTGGTATAAAGCCTATATCTACACAGCCTGGCATAAAGCCTATATCTACACAGCCTGGCATAAAGCCTATATCTACACAGCCTGGTATAAAGCCTATATCTACACAGCCTGGCATAAAGCCTATATCTACACAGCCTGGCATAAAGCCTATATCTACACAGCCTGGCATAAAGCCTATATCTACACAGCCTGGCATAAAGCCTATATCTACACAGCCTGGCATAAAGCCTATATCAACACAGACAGGCATAAAACCTATATCTACACAGCCACAGCCTGGCATAAAGCCTATATATCTACACAGCCTGGCATAAGTCTATATCTACACAGCCTAGTATATAAACAACAGATGGATACACACTCATCTTAATGTTGCACTACTTTGGAGGTGTTGAGATTGACAATCTTTGCAGACAGAGAGATACAGACAGAGAGACACAGACAGAGAGATACAGACAGAGAGACACAGACAGAGAGATACAGACAGAGAGACACAGACAGAGAGATAGAGACAGAGAGACACAGACAGAGAGATACAGACAGAGAGACACAGACAGAGAGATACAGACAGAGAGACACAGACAGAGAGATACAGACAGAGAGACACAGACAGAGAGACACAGACAGAGAGACACAGACAGAGAGACACAGACAGAGAGATGCAGACAGAGAGACACAGACAGAGTGACACAGACAGAGAGATACAGACAGAGCGATACAGACAGAGAGACACAGACAGAGAGATACAGACAGAGAGACACAGACAGAGAGATACAGACAGAGAGACACAGACAGAGAGACACAGACAGAGAGATACAGACAGAGAGATACAGACAGAGAGACACAGACAGAGAGATACAGACAGAGAGACACAGACAGAGAGACAGACAGAGAGACACAGACAGAGAGACACAGACAGAGAGATACAGACAGAGAGACACAGACAGAGAGATACAGACAGAGAGATACAGACAGAGAGACACAGACAGAGAGATACAGACAGAGAGACACAGACAGAGAGATACAGACAGAGAGACACAGACAGAGAGACACAGACAGAGAGACACAGACAGAGAGACACAGACAGAGAGACACAGACAGAGAGATACAGACAGAGAGATACAGAGAGAGAGATACAGACAGAGAGACACAGACAGAGAGACACAGACAGAGAGACACAGACAGAGAGACACAGACAGAGAGATGATATTTCAGAGGTTTCAGGGATTTCCAGATGCAGCAGATTTGACACAGTTGACAGGTATGACAGATCTCACTGACACCCTTCAGCTTTAGTGTGTTGACAGTCAGTAGCCCTTCAGCTTTAGCATGTTGACAGTCAGTAGCCCTTCAGCGTTGGTGTGTTGACGGTCAGTAGCCCTTCAACTTTGGTGTGTTGACAGTCAGTAGCCCTTCAGCTTTAGTGTGTTGACAGTCAGTAGCCCTTCAGCGTTGGTGTGTTGGCGGTCAGTAGCCCTTCAGCTTTAGTGTGTTGACAATCAGTAGCCCTTCAGTTTTAGTGTGTTGACGGTCAGTAGCCCTTCAGCTTTGGTGTGTTGACAGTCAGTAGCCCTTCAGCTTTAGTATGTTGACAGTCAGTAGCCCTTCAGCTTTAGTGTGTTGACAGTCAGTAGCCTTTCAGCTTTGGTGTGTTGACGGTCAGTAGCCCTTCAGCTTTAGTGTGTTGACAGTCAGTAGCCCTTCAGCTTTAGTGTGTTAACAGTCAGTAGCCCTTCAGCTTCGGTGTGTTGATGGTCAGTAGCCCTTCAGCATTAGTGTGTTGACAGTCAGTAGCCCTTCAGCGTTGGTGTGTTGACGTTCAGTAGCCCTTCAGCATTAGTGTGTTGACAGTCAGTAGCCCTTCAGCTTTGGTGTGTTGACGGTCAGTAAGCTCTTCAGCGTTGGTGTGTTGACAGTCAGTAGCCCTTCTACTAGCCCTAGAGCCCTAGTAGCCCTAGAGAATCTTTCATTTGAGGTATTGGACTTGTTAATGTGTGGAGGTTAAATATTTCTAAGAATATTTTTGCAGAACCTGCGCCACCGTTTCAGCTGGGGGGGCGTTCCCTGAGAGGAACACATCGCTTTAACAAGATAATTAATGCAACCGCTGTGTTACATTTATTTTTAACGTTACAGAATTAGTTCACTATGCAATAATCTGAGACGGCACTCAGACGTAAGCAATATTTCTCCGCTATGTTGGAGTCAACAGAAATACAAAATTATAACATAAATATTCCCTTACCTTTGATGGTCTTCGATCAGAATGTAGTGGAAGTTGTCATACTTACCTAATATATCGTTTTGTTTCAGTTCGTGTGTCCTTATAGTCGCATCTGCTAGCACTTCCAGCTGAAATGCACCCAAAATGACTTCTGGTCCCGAACAGTTGCGCATCAAAGCTTCAAAATTACATATTATATGTCGACAAAACTGGTCAAACTAAGTGCAGAATCAAGCTTTAGGATGTTATAAACGTACAAAACAATTCTCAATTCAACCGGACAATCATACTTCTTCTGAGGCAAGCTGGAACAGAGGAAGGGCTTTGTCCAATTCGCGCCCTAACGGGCAGGTATTTTCTCGCAACACTCACTCTTTTGCCTCCCAAAGGGTCAAAACTCGCGGGATTTGCACAATTAAAAGCTCTAGTGAATGAGGACATCTAGTGGAAGACATAGAAAGTGTCTCCAGATCCATAGCTGGTTGGGAAGGGTGGGGGCGATGACGTCAAAGTTGCTCCAACTTTCATGATTCCAAAGATTGCCTGAGTTCTGCTATACTTACAGACATAATTCCAACGTTTTTAGAAGCTTTATAGTGTTTTCTATCCAATAATAATTATTATATGCATATATTAGCAATTTTGGACAGATTTTTTTTCAGTTTACTATGGGCACGCAATTCATCCAAAGGGGGCAGTATTCTGCCTAGCCCTAACAGGTTTTAAGGTCATCATCAGGCAGATCAGAATGTTGCTCCTGGCTACGGCAAATCCTCTAAAAACCACTCAGATCATTGAATGCCAACCAAGCCAACGCAGACACTTCAAACTGAATATCTTAACCTCAGAAAAAGGTACTCTTCCCAGAGATCTATCCCTCTCTATTATACCCCCTGTCTCTTTCTATCTCGCTTTCTGTTTCACTCTCTCTATCACACCCCCTGTCTCTTTCTATCTCGCTTTCTGTTTCACTCTCTCTATCACACCCCCTGTCTCTTTCTATCTCGCTTTCTGTTTCACTCTCTCTCTCTCTCCCTCTCTATCACACCCCCTGTCTCTTTCTATCTCGCTTTCTGTTTCACTCTCTCTCTCTCTATCACACCCCCTGTCTCTTTCTATCTCGCTTTCTGTTTCACTCTCTCTCTCTCTCTCTCTCTCTCTCTCTCACACCCTCTGTCTCTTTCTATCTCGCTTTCTGTTTCACTCTCTCTCTCTCTATCTATCTCTCTCTCTCTCTCTCTCTCTCTCTCTATCTCTCTCTCTCTCTATCACACCCCCTGTCTCTTTCTATCCCGCTTTCTGTTTCTCTCTCTCTCTCTATCACACCCCCTGTCTCTTTCTATCTCACTTTCTGTTTCTCTCTCTCTCTCTCCCTCTCTATCACACCCCCTGTCTCTCGCTCTCTCTCAGTCTCACTCTCAAAATCATTCACATTGACTGTAAAGGTCGTTCCATTCAGGATCACAGTAAATGACTGTAACGATGTGTGCTGAGACTCGGGAAGCAAGTTCAGGGAGTGAGAGTTTTAATAAATAAACAGAACACAATACAAAAAACGAACAACGCACAGACATGACACTGGAACAGCGACGCCTGGGGAAGAACCAAAGGGAGTGACATACATGGAGAAGGTAATCAGGGAAGTGATGGAGTCCAGGTGAGTCTGATGATGCTCAAGTGCTCGTAACGAGGGTGACAGGTGTGCACCCTAACGAGCAGCCTGGTGACCTAGAGGCCGGAGTGACTAGAGGCCGGTACCCCCTCCCCGGCGCGTTCAGCTCCAGCCGCAGGACGCCATCCAAAAGGACAATCCATGGATCCATGGATCAGGAGCGGGCCGGTCACCCTTGCTGATGCACGGGAACCTGACGCCGGCTGGGGCGCGGGAACCTGACACCGGCTGGGGCGCGGGAACCTGACAGACCGGCTGGGGCGCGGGAACCTGACGCCGGCTGGGGCGCGGGAACCTGACAGACCGGCTGGGGCGCGGGAACCTGACAGACCGGCTGGGGCGCGGGAACCTGACGCCGGCTGGGGCGCGGGAACCTGACAGACCGGCTGGGGCGCGGGAACCTGATGCCGGCTGGGGCGCGGGAGCCTGACAGACCGGCTGGGGCGCGGGAACCTGACAGACCGGCTGGGGCGCAGGAACCTGACGCCGGCTGGGGCGCGGGAACCTGACAGACCGGCTGGGGTGCGGGAACCTGACAGAGCGGCTGGGGCGCGGGAACCTGACAGACCGGCTGGGGCGCGGGAACCTGACAGACCGGCTGGGGCGCGGGAAACTGACGCCGGCTGGGGCGCGGGAACCTGACGCCGGTTGGGGCGCGGGAACCTGACGCCGACTGGGGCGCGGGAACCTGACAGACCGGCTGAGGCAAGGGAGCCCATCCACCCATCCTCTACCCATCCGCTACCCATCCTCCACCCATCTTCCACCCATCCTCTACCCATCCTCCACCCATCCTCTACCCATTCTCCACCCATCCTCCACCCATTCTCTACCCATCCTCCACCCATCCTCTACCCATTCTCCACTCATCATCTACCCCTCCTCCACCCATCCTTCAACCATAATCCACCCATCCTCCACCCATTCTCTACCCATCCTCCACCCATCCTCTACCCATTCTCCACCCATCATCTACCCATCCTCCACCCATCCTTCAACCATCCTCCACCCATCCTTCAGCCATTCTCTACCCATCCTCCACCCATCCTCTACCCATTCTCCACCCATCATCTACCCATCCTCCACCCATCCTCCACCCATCCTCCACCCATCCTCTACCCATCCCACAACCAATCTCCACCCATCCTCTACCCATCCTCCACCCATCCTCTACCCATCCTCTACCCATCTTCTATC
Source organism: Oncorhynchus mykiss (assembly GCF_013265735.2). Taxonomy (NCBI): domain Eukaryota; kingdom Metazoa; phylum Chordata; class Actinopteri; order Salmoniformes; family Salmonidae; genus Oncorhynchus; species Oncorhynchus mykiss. The sequence goes on from NC_048581.1 coordinate 84,635,256, forward strand.
CATCCTCAACCCATCCTCTACCTATCCTCCACCCATCCTTCACCCATCCTCTACCCATCCTCTACCCATCCTCCACCCAATCTCCACCCATCCTCCACCCATCCTACACCCATCCTCCACCCATCCTCTACCCATCCTCTACCCATCTTCTACCTATCCTCCACCCATCCTCCACCCATCCTCTACCCATCCTCTACCTATCCTCCACCCATCCTCCACCCATCCTCCACCCATCCTCTACCCATCCTCTACCCATCCTCTACCAATCCTCCACCCATAATCTACCCATTCTTCACCCATCCTCTACCCGTCCTCCACCTATCTGTCTCTTATTGGTGTCTTTCTATCTCAATAAAGATAAAATACTCCCAAAATAAACTATTATTGTGAAAATGCAAGTGTGTAAGCACCTGAGCCTGCAAATGGCTAGTGGTGTGAGTGTGTGTATGTCTAGCAAATCAAATCTAATTCTATTCGTCGCAGACACATATTAAGCAGATGTTATTGCGGGTGTAGCGAAATGCTTGTGTTCCTACAGTAGCTCCAACAGTGCAGTAGTATCTAACAGTACACAACAAAACACACACATCTAAAGTAAAATAATGGAATTAAGAAATATATAAATATTAGCATGAACAATGGCATTGTCTAAAATACAGTATAATATAATACAGTATATATATATATGAGATGAGTAAAGCAGTATGTAAACACTATGAAAGTGACTAGTGTTCCATTATTAAAGTGACTAGTGTTCCATTATTAAAGTGACTAGTGTTCCATTATTAAAGTGACTAGTGTTCCATTATTAAAGGGACCGGTGTTCCATTATTAAAGTGACTGGTGTTCCATTATTAAAGTGACTAGTGTTCCATTATTAAAGTGACTAGTGTTCCATTATGAAAGTGACTAGTGTTCCATTATTAAAGTGACTAGTGTTCCATTATTAAAGTGACTAGTGTTCCATTATTAAAGTGACTAGTGTTCCATTATGAAAGTGACTAGTGTTCCATTATTAAAGTGACTAGTGTTCCATTATTAAAGTGACTAGTGTTCCATTATTAAAGTGACTAGTGTTCCATTATGAAAGTGACTAGTGTTCCATTATTAAAGTGACTAGTGTTCCATTATTATAGTGACCAGTGTTCCATTATTAAAGTGACTAGTGTTCCATTATTAAAGTGGCATTATTAAAGTGACTAGTGTTCCATTATTAAAGTGACTAGTGTTCCATTATTAAAGTGACTGGTGTTCCATTATTAAAGTGGCCAGTGATTCCAAGTCTATGTAACTAGGGCAGCAGCCTCTAAGGTGCAGGGTTGAGTAACCGGGTGGAAGTGGGCTAGTGATGGCTATTTAACAGTCTGATGGCCTTGAGATAGAAGCTGTTCTTCAGTCTCTATGTCCCAGCTTTGATGCATCGGTACTGACCTCACCTTCTGGATGGTAGCAGGGTGAACAGGCAGTGGCTCGGGTGGCTGAGGTCCTTGATGATCTGGTGAGCTCTGCGGTTGTGGGCAGTGCAGTTGCCGGCGGTGATACAGTCCGACAGGATGCTCTCAATGGTGCATCTGTAGAATGTCTTCAGCCTCCTGAGGTTGAAGAGGTGCTGTTGCGCCTTCTTCATCACATTGTTTGTGTGGGTGAACCATTTCAGATTGTCAGTGATGTGTACGCCGAGGAACTTAAAGCTTTTCACCTTCTCCACTGCGGTCCCGTCGTTGTTGATAGGGGCGTGTTCCCTCTGCTGTCTCCTGAGGTCCACGATCACCTCCTTCATTTTGTTGACGTTGAGGGATAGGTTATTGTGGCACCACTCCACCAGGACCCTCACCTCCTCCCTGTAGGCTGTCTCATCGTTGTTGGTAATCAGGCCTACTGCTGTTTTTGTCTGCAAACTTGATGATTGAGTTGGAGGCCTCCGTTGCCACACAATCATTGGTGAACAGGGAGCACAGGAGGGGGCTGAGCACGCACCCTTGTGAGGCCCCTGTGTTGAGGATCAGTGTAGTGGAGGTGTTGTTTCCTACCTATGTGAATGTTTGAAGGAGGGATCTTAGGTTGCGGTATAGGGTGTTAGGTGTGCTAGCGAGTGAAAGCAGGTGCAGAGTGCAGAGAGGATGACAGTTTATTGATTAAGCGCCAGCTCCAATCAGGAGCAGCTAGATTGTAGTTATACACGCTCTCTAAGCTGTGAAGAGGTCACCCCCCAGTGTCAGAGCTGCTTATTGGACATGGGGTCTCTGTCAGCCCCAGTGTCAGGTCTCATGGGATCTCTGTCAGCCCCAGTGTCAGAGCTGCTTATTGGACATGGGGTCTCTGTCAGCCCCAGTGTCCGAGCTGCTTATTGGACATGGGGTCTCTGTCAGCCCCAGTGTCAGAGCTGCTTATTGGACATGGGGTCTCTGTCAGCCCCAGTGTCAGGTCTCATGGGATCTCTGTCAGCCCCAGTGTCAGAGCTGCTTATTGGGCATGGGGTCTCTGTCAGCCCCAGTGTCAGAGCTGCTTATTGGACATGGGGTCTCTGTCACCCCCCAGTGTCAGAGCTACTTATTGGACATGGGGTCTCTGTCACCCCCCAGTGTCAGAGCTACTTATTGGACATGGGGTCTCTGTCAGCCCCAGTGTCAGGTCTCATGGGGTCTCTGTCAGCCCCAGTGTCAGGTCTCATGGGGTCTCTGTCAGCCCCAGTGTCAGGTCTCATGGGGTCTCTGTCAGCCCCAGTGTCAGAGCTACTTATTGGACATGGGGTCTCTGTCAGCCCGTGTCAGAGCTGCTTATTGGACATGGGGTCTCTGTCAGCCCCAGTGTCAGAGCTGCTTATTGGACATGGGGTCTCTGTCAGCCCCAGTGTCAGAGCTGCTTATTGGACATGGGGTCTCTGTCAGCCCCAGTGTCAGGTCTCATGGGGTCTCTGTCAGCCCCAGTGTCAGGTCTCATGGGGTCTCTGTCAGCCCCAGTGTCAGAGCTACTTATTGGACATGGGGTCTCTGTCAGCCCGTGTCAGAGCTGCTTATTGGACATGGGGTCTCTGTCAGCCCCAGTGTCAGAGCTGCTTATTGGACATGGGGTCTCTGTCAGCCCCAGTGTCAGAGCTGCTTATTGGACATGGGGTCTCTGTCAGCCCCAGTGTCAGGTCTCATGGGGTCTCTGTGTTAGAGCAAACTAGGATGCTCGGTCCGAAGTGATTTCCAAGCCCCCAGGAAGACGTCCTGGGTCAGGCAAGAACTGACTTCATGCAATGAGTGTGGCAGGACGGGCTTCAGCCCACAATGGCACCAGTAGCCCAGTCAATGGAGGGATTGTGTTGCTGGAGCAAAGAGAATCCCAATACCACAGGAATCTGCAGAGACTCAACCAGTAGGAATTGGATCGTTTCGCTGTAGTTCCCCGACACTCGTGTGTTGACTGGGGTGGTCTGGTGGGTGACCTGGCATATACAGCACCCGTCCAGCGCTCTAACACCCATGGGAATGGAGAGCTGTTGAGTGGGGATGCCCAGCTCGGACGCCAGGGTAACGTCCATGAGACTCACATCGGCCCCTGAGTCGATGAGTACCTGGAGAGACTTGGACTGGTCGTCCCACAGCAGGGTGGCATGGAGAGGAGGACACCAGCGTAATAATGCATGCCATTTTCGAGCGGTTCAAGAGGAATGAAGAAAACGAGTGAGCACTGGGAGAGAAAGGCCCGGCAGGTTCTGGAATCTCCATGGTAGCGCTCAGGAGGAGATAAGCAGGGTTCCTGGGAAACCGGGGTGACGGCGCTGCTACTAGCCGGGTTACTGAGGGGCTAGGAGGTTACCGTAGTGGTAGCCTGCTTAGTAGGCATCCCACAGAATTACTCCCACAAAGCGTCCAATGCTAGGTGGGGACGTTGGGCCACATCCTGGAACCCTTCCATCAGACCACGAACCATCTCCTCGTGTCTACTAATGGTGGCTCCTTGGGAGGAGATGGCGTTGTGGAGCTGGTCCAAGTCTGCTGGGTCAGTCATGGCCAATTCGTACTATCAGGAATCAAGGTAACACCCAAGTGCAGACGGTGTGAAGTAACAATGTTTATTGTAACCACGGGGACAGGCAAACGACAGGACGGAAGGCAGGCTCAGGGTCAGAGACGGATAGTGGTCAGGTGGGCGGGTACAGGGTCAGAGACAGACAGTGGTCAGGCGGGCGGGTACAGGGTCAGAGACAGACAGTGGTCAGGTGGGCGGGTACAGGGTCAGAGACAGACAGTGGTCAGGCGGGCGGGTACAGGGTCAGAGACAGACAGTGGTCAGGCGGGCGGGTACAGGGTCAGGACCGGCAAAGGTCAAAAACCAGAAGGACAAGAAAAAGAGAGACTGGGGAAAAACAGGATCTGAGACTAGACGCTGGTATGCTTGAACAAACAAGACGAACTGGCAACAGACAGACACAGGTTTAAATGCACAGGGGATAATGGGGAAGATGGGCTACAACTGGGGGAGGGTGGAGACCAGCACAAGGACAGGTGAAAGAGATCAGGGCGTGACATGTTATCACAAGAAAAGGCCACTCAGTGAAGAACAAACCCCAATCAAATCTAATCAAATCAAATGTATTTATATAGCCCTTCTTACATCAGCCCTTCTGATATCTCAAAGTGCT
>NC_048581.1:84644885-84652385 GCF_013265735.2 Oncorhynchus mykiss
GGACGCGACGAAGGTATCGCGGAAGAAGAAGTCGAACTGCGACAGGATTAATGACCCGAGAAATACGGAACGGACCAATGAACCGCGGGGTCAACTTGCGAGAAGCCGTCTTAAGGGGAAGGTTCTGAGTGGAGAGCCAAACTCTCTGACCGCGACAATATCTAGGACTCTTAGTTCTACGCTTATTAGCAGCCCTCACAGTCTGCGTCCTATAACGGCAAAGTGCAGACCTGACCCTCTTCCAGGTGCGCTCGCAACGTTGGACAAAAGCCTGAGCGGAGGGGACGCTGGACTCGGCGAACTGAGATGAGAACAGCGGAGGCTGGTACCCGAGGCTACTCTGAAAAGGAGATAGCCCGGTCGCAGACGAAGGAAGCGAGTTGTGGGCGTATTCTGCCCAGGGGAGCTGTTCTGACCAAGACGCAGGGTTGCGAAAAGAAAGACTGCGTAAGATGCGACCAATAGTCTGATTGGCCCGTTCTGCTTGACCGTTAGACTGGGGGTGAAAGCCGGAAGAGAGACTGACGGAAGCCCCAATCAAACGGCAAAACTCCCTCCAAAATTGAGACGTGAATTGCGGACCTCTGTCCGAAACGACGTCTGACGGAAGGCCATGAATTCTGAAAACATTCTCGATGATGATTTGTGCCGTCTCTTTAGCAGAAGGAAGCTTAGCAAGGGGAATGAAATGGGCCGCCTTAGAGAACCTATCGACAACCGTAAGAATAACAGTCTTCCCCGCTGACGAAGGCAGTCCGGTGACAAAATCTAAGGCGATGTGAGACCACGGTCGAGAGGGAATAGGAAGCGGCCTGAGACGGCCGGCAGGAGGAGAGTTACCGGACTTAGTCTGCGCGCAGACCGAACAAGCAGCCACGAAACGACGCGTGTCATGCTCCCGGGTGGGCCACCAAAAACGCTGGCGAATGGAAGCAAGCGTACCCCGAACGCCAGGGTGGCCGGCTAACTTGGCAGAGTGAGCCCACTGAAGAACGGCCAGACGAGTAGGAACGGGAACGAAAAGAAGGTTCCTAGGACAAGCGCGCGGCGACGGAGTGTGAGTGAGCGCTTGTTTTACCTGCCTCTCAATTCCCCAGACAGTCAACCCGACAACACGCCCCTCAGGGAGAATCCCCTCGGGGTCAGTGGAGGCTACTGAAGAACTGAAGAGACGAGACAAAGCATCAGGCTTGGTGTTCTTAGAGCCCGGACGATAAGAAATCACGAACTCGAAACGAGCGAAAAACAGCGCCCAGCGCGCCTGACGCGCATTAAGTCGTTTGGCAGAACGGATGTACTCAAGGTTCCTATGGTCAGTCCAAACGACAAAAGGAACGGTCGCCCCCTCCAACCACTGTCGCCATTCGCCTAGGGCTAACCGGATGGCGAGCAGTTCGCGGTTACCCACATCATAGTTACGTTCCGACGGCGACAGGCGATGAGAAAAATACGCGCATGGGTGGACCTTGTCGTCAGAGAGGGAGCGCTGAGAAAGAATGGCTCCCACGCCCACCTCTGACGCGTCAACCTCGACAACGAACTGTCTAGAGACGTCAGGTGTAACAAGGATAGGAGCGGATGTAAAACGATTCTTGAGGAGATCAAAAGCTCCCTGGGCGGAAACGGACCACTTAAAGCACGTCTTGACAGAAGTAAGGGCTGTGAGAGGAGCGGCCACCTGACCGAAATTACGGATGAAACGACGATAGAAGTTCGCGAAGCCGAGAAAGCGCTGCAGCTCGACGCGTGACTTAGGGACGGGCCAATCAATGACAGCTTGGACTTTAGCGGGATCCATCTTAATGCCTTCAGCGGAAATAACAGAACCGAGAAATGTGACGGAGGAGGCATGAAAAGTGCACTTCTCAGCCTTCACAAAAAGACAATTCTCTAAAAGGCGCTGGAGGACACGTCGAACGTGCTGAACATGAATCTGGAGTGACGGTGAAAAAATCAGGATATCGTCAAGGTAAACGAAAACAAAGATGTTCAGCATGTCTCTCAGGACATCATTGACTAATGCCTGAAAGACAGCTGGAGCGTTAGCGAGGCCGAAAGGAAGAACCCGGTATTCAAAGTGCCCTAACGGAGTGTTAAACGCCGTCTTCCACTCGTCCCCCTCCCTGATGCGCACGAGATGGTAAGCGTTACGAAGGTCCAACTTAGTGAAAAACCTGGCTCCCTGCAGGATCTCGAAGGCTGAAGACATAAGAGGAAGCGGATAACGATTCTTAACTGTTATGTCATTCAGCCCTCGATAATCTATGCAGGGGCGCAGAGACCCGTCCTTCTTCTTGACAAAAAAAAACCCCGCTCCGGCGGGAGAGGAGGAGGGGACTATGGTACCGGCGTCAAGAGCTACAGACAAATAATCCTCGAGAGCCTTACGTTCGGGAGCCGACAGAGAGTATAGTCTACCCCGGGGGGGAGTGGTTCCCGGAAGGAGATCAATACTACAATCATACGACCGGTGTGGAGGAAGAGAGGTGGCCCTGGACCGACTGAACACCGTGCGCAGATCGTGATATTCCTCCGGCACCCCTGTCAAATCACCAGGCTCCTCCTGTGAAGAAGAGACAGAGGAAACAGGAGGGATAGCAGACATTAAACATTTCACATGACAAGAGACGTTCCAGGAGAGGATAGAATTACTAGACCAATTAATGGAAGGATTATGACAAACTAGCCAGGGATGGCCCAAAACAACAGGTGTAAAAGGTGAACGAAAAATCAAAAAAGAAATGGTTTCGCTATGATTACCAGAAACAGTGAGGGTTAAAGGTAGCGTCTCACGCTGAATCCTGGGGAGAGGACTACCATCCAGGGCGAACAAGGCCGTGGACTTCCTTAACTGTCTGAGAGGAATGTCATGTTCCCGAGCCCAGGTCTCGTCCATAAAACAGCCCTCCGCCCCAGAGTCTATTAGGGCACTGCAGGAAGCTGACGAACCGGTCCAGCGTAGATGGACCGACAAGGTAGTGCAGGATCTTGAAGGAGAGACAGGAGTAGTAGCGCTCATCAGTAGCCCTCCGCTTACTGATGAGCTCTGGCTTTTACTGGACATGAAGTGACAAAATGACCAGCAGAACCGCAATAGAGACAGAGGCGGTTGGTGATTCTCCGTTCCCTCTCCTTAGTCGAGATGCGGATACCTCCCAGCTGCATAGGCTCAGCTCCCGAGCCGGCAGAGGAAGATGGTAGTGATGCGGAGAGGGGGGCAACGGAGAACGCGAGCTCCTTTCCACGAGCTCGGTGACGCAGATCAACCCGTCGCTCAATGCGAATAGCGAGTTCAATCAGGGAATCCACGCTGGAAGGGACCTCCCGGGAGAGAATCTCATCCTTTACCTCTGCGCGGAGACCCTCCAGAAAACGAGCGAGCAAAGCCGGCTCGTTCCAGCCACTGGAGGCAGCAAGAGTGCGAAACTCAATAGAGTAGTCTGTTATGGATCGATTACCTTGACATAGGGAAGACAGGGCCCTGGAAGCCTCCTCCCCAAAAACAGATCGATCAAAAACCCGTATCATCTCCTCCTTAAAGTCCTGATACTGGTTAGTACACTCAGCCCTTGCCTCCCAGATTGCCGTGCCCCACTCACGAGCCCGTCCAATAAGGAGAGATATGACGTAGGCGACACGAGCAGTGCTCCTGGAGTAAGTGTTGGGCTGGAGAGAAAACACAATATCACACTGGGTGAGGAACGAGCGGCATTCAGTGGGCTCCCCAGAGTAACACGGCGGGTTATTGATTCTGGGCTCCGGAGATTCGAAAGCCCTGGAAGTGGCCGGTGGATCGAGGCGGAGATGGTGAACCTGTTCTGTGAGGTTGGAGACTTGGGTGGCCAGGGTCTCAACGGCATGTCGAGCAGCAGACACTTCCTGCTCGTGTCTGTCTAGCATCGCTCCCTGGATTCCGACGGCTGAGTGGAGAGGATCCGAAGTCGCTGGGTCCATTCTTGGTCGGATTCTTCTGTTATGGTGAGTGAATGAGGACCCAAAAGCGAACTAACTTAAACAGAGCTTCTTTAATAACCAAACATAGGTAGGCTCAGATAGACCGGCAGATTCCGACAGGACAGGACAAGGTTACAGCAAACATGACGATAGTCTGGCTCAGGCATGAAACACAAACAAACAAGAATCCGACAAGGACAGGAGCAGAAACAGAGAGAGATATAGGGACCTAATCAGAGGGAAAAAGGGAACAGGTGGGGAACGGGGTGAATGGGTAGTTAGAGGAGACAAGGGACAGCTGGGGGAAAGCGGGGGAGAAAAGGTAACATAACAACGACCAGCAGAGGGAGACAGGGTGAAGGGAAAGGACAGAGACAAGACACAACATGACAGAAATAGACTGAACTGAACTAAACTGGACTCAACTGAAATAGACTGAACTGGACTGGACTAAACTGAAATAGACTGAACTAAACTAAACTGGACTAAACTGAAATGGACTGAACTGAACTAAACTGGACTCAACTGAAATAGACTGAACTTAAATGGACTTTAATGAATGGATCACTAGACACGTTAAATAATACCCCTTTAATAATGTTTACATATCTTACATTAGTCATCTCATATGTATGTACTGTATTTTATACCATCTATTGCATCTTGACTATATCACTCATCCATATATTTATATGTACATATTCTTACTACATCCCTTTAGATTTGTGTGTATTAGGTAGTTGTTGAGGAAATGCTAGATTACTTGTTAGATTTGTGTATATAAGGTAGTTGTTATGGAATTGTTAGATTACTTGTTAGATATTACTGCACTGTCGGAACTAGAAGCACAAGCATTTTGCTACACTCGCATTAACATCTGCTAACCATGTGTATGTGACCAACAACATCTGCTGAACATGTGTATGTGACCAATAACATTTTATTTTATATGATTTTTACTTACCACATTCAGCTAATGATGTCCACTCCAGAAAGAAGATATTGATTAACTAAATACAAGAGATTTGACCATGTTGATTGTTTCTCCTCTCTAGAACGACAACATAGAGAATACCTACTGTAATGGTGTAGATTAGGGATGGGCAACGTTGTTTTTATAAACAAAAAAATGTAGGAACTCAGTTGGGGTCTCAACTTACTGTTAAGAGTTCAAATACACCAGGTGCCATTTTCAAAATGTGGTTGTGCAACAGAAGTTTTTCTCTTGATGTGTCAGTCACTGGTAGTCACTCAATTAGCCCACGTCGGGTAAAACGTGTTAGTCTAGCAGCCAGCTATCTAAAACTGTAGTAATCACGGTCAAATTACCTTCACTCTCACTCAGAAACTGCAAACATTTCTCCCCACTCCCCATTTCTCCCCACTCTATGACAAAATGTGTAGAATTAAGTGGAGGCTCCTCGGCGGAGGCGCTAGCACTGCTAGCTAGCGCTGCATAAAATGTGGTGATTAGTTCACTCAAAGAGAGACAAAGACAATAGTTAAACAGTTTTGAACAAATTAATTTCTTCAAAAATGAAGGAGAAGCAAGAGAGAGCTAGAGAGATGCTTATACTGAACAAAAGTTTGTATGTGTATTTATTAGGGATCCCCATTAGCTGTTGCCAAGTCAGCAGCTACTCTTCCTGGGGTCCAAACACATTAAGGCACTTACATCACACATAAAACAAAAGATAAAACAGTAAATCATATAACATTATTACACCACTACACATCTACAGTACAAAATGTATACCACCATACTACGTTATTTCAACGTACGTGTGTTTAGAATGCTAGCGTTTGTGTGCGTATGCGCGTGTCTGTACCTGTGTGTGTGTCTCGTCACAGTACCTGCTGTTCCATAAGGTGTATTTGTATCTGTTTTTAAATCTGATTCTACTGCTGCATCAGTTACCTGATGTGGAATAGTCATGGTACTGTGCACCTCTCATAGTCTGTTCTGGACTTGGGGACTGTGAAGAGATCTCTTGTGGCATGTCTTGTGGGGTGTGCATGGGTGTCCGAGCTGTCAATACCTCTCATAAAGTAGTGATGAAGTCAATCTCTTCTCCACTTTCAGCCAGGAGAGATTGACATGCATATTATTAATGTTAGCTCCCTGTGTACATTTGAGGTCCAGCCGTGCTGCCCTGTTCCGAGCCAATTATCATTTTCCTAAGTCCATTTTTGTGGCACCTGACCACACGACTGAACAGTAGTCAACCCACTGTTCCTAGGCCGTCATTGTAAATAAGAATGTGTTCTTAACTGACTTGCCTAGTTAAATAAAGGTTAAAACAATTGAAAAAAATAATAATGATCATCAGGCCCTAATCTATGGATTTCACATGACAGGGAATGCATTTAAAAAAATCCCAGATAACTTAAAATAAATGGGCCTCACAATAGGCTTCAGGATCTTATCACGGTATTTCTGTGCATTCAAATTGCCATCGATAAAATGCAATTGTATTGGTTGTCCATAGTTTATGCATGCCCATACCATAACCCCACCGCCACCATGTTCCACCACCACTCTGTTCACAATGTTGACATCAGCAAACCACTCGCCCACATGACACCATACACATGGTCTGCGGTTGTGAGGCTGGATAGACGTACTGCCAAACTCTCTAAAACGATGTTGGAGGCGGCTTATGGTAGAGTAATTAAACTTCAATTATCTGGCAACAGCTCTGGTGGACATTCTTGCAGTCAGCTTGCCAATTGCACACTCCCTCAAAACTTGAGACGCCTGGAGCATTGTGTTATGTGACAAAACTGCACATTTTAGAGTGGCCTTTTATTGTCCCCGGCACAAGGTGCACCTGTGTAATGATCATGCCGTTTAATCAGCTTCTTATGCCACACCTGTCAGGCGGAGAGATTTTCTTTGCAAAGGACAAATGCTCACCAACAGGGAAATACATATGGAACATTTCCGCTCATGAAACATGGGATCGACACTTTATATATGTTTGTTCTGTGCTGCTATCCAGGTTAGCTCACTCACCCAGCTCAAACAGAGAGGGATGCTATGTTACCTAGCTGGCTATGGCTATCTTACAATTAAACTTTTTATATTTACAATGACAGCCTACCCCGGTAAAACCCAGACGACGCTGGGCCAATTGTGCACTGCCCTATGGGACTCCCAATCACGGCCAGATGTGATGCAGACTGGATTCGAACCAGGGACTGTAGTGACTCCTCTTGCACGGAGATGCAGTTCCTTAGACCGCTGCGCCACTCGGGAGCTTGTTGCACAGCAACAGATGGAGAAAACCTACACCAGTCGAGTAATTCATTTCAACAATAATCTTCATTTTAATTTGACTTCACAAACAACAAGAGGGCTTAATTGGAGTTGATTATTTCTGAACCAAGACCCATATAAAATAACTTAACTTCTGAGGTAGGCTATGTGGCTTAACAGCATCTTTCACTAGAAAAGAAAATGGCCTAATAGAAGTGTTTTATTTTTTATTAGACCTACTTACAACTGCAACTGGCCAAGAATGTAGTATCCTACATGAAACAATC
>NC_048581.1:84657385-84682385 GCF_013265735.2 Oncorhynchus mykiss
TATTATTATTAACAGTATTATTAACATTATTGTCATTATTATCAACAGTATTATTAACATTATTATTATAATTGGTATTATTATCATTCTTATTATTAGTATTGTTATCATTATTATTATCATTATTAGTATCATTATTATTACAATCATTATTATTATTAACATTATTATAATTAACATTATTATTATTATTATTATCATTATTATTAACATTATTAATAGTATTATTATTATTATTAACATTATTATAATTTACATTATTATTATTATTATTATTATTGTTATTATTATTACTATCATTATTATCATTAGTATTATTATAATTAGTATTATTAACATTATTATTATTATCATTATCATTATTATCATTATTATCATTATTAGTATCATTATTATTATTATCATTATTATTATCATTATTGTTATTGTCAGGATTGTCGTAAGAACGGGACCAAGGCGAAGCGGATGTTGAGTTCTACATATTTATTTCAAAGTGAAACTTAAAGCAAAACACAATAAATCAATAAACGAACAACGAAACGTGACTAAGTGGTGCACATGCACAAAACAATATCCCACAAACAAAGCTGTGAAAAATAGCTACTTAAATATGATCCCCAATTAGAGACAACGATTACCAGCTGCCTCTATTTGGGAATCATACAAAAATACCAACATAGAAAATATAAATTAGAACACAACATAGAAATATTAAACTAGAATACCGCCTAGTCACGCCCTGACCTACTACACCATAGAGAAACAAGGGCTCTCTATGGTCAGGACGTGACAGTACCCCTCCCCCCCAAAGGTGCGGACTCCGGCCGCAAGCCCCCCTCCCCAGACCCCGGATCCGGCCATCGCGCAGGGCTGAACGCCGTGCCTGGACTGGGCACCGGCGCAGAGGAAGGCTCCGGCCTTGGAGCGGGACTGGATGCCGTGCCTGGACTTGGCACCGGCGCAGAGGGAGGCTTCTGCCTTGGAGCTGGACTGGACACTGTGCCTGGAAGCTCCTGACCGTTGACCCACGCTGGATTTTCCGGACCGTTGACCGTCGCTGGAAAGTTCCGCACTGTTGACCCTTGCAGGAGATTCCGGACTGTGGACGGTCGCAGGACGTTCCGGACCGTTGACCGTCGCTGGAGGTTCCGCAGTGTGGACCGTCGCAGGAGGTTCCGCACTGTGGACCGTCGCAGGAGGTTCCGCACTGTGGACCGTCGCAGGAGGTTCCGGACTGTGGACCCTCGCAGGAGGTTCCGGACTGTGGACCGTCGCAGGAGGTTCCGGACTGTGGACCGTCGCAGGAGGTTCCGGACTGTGGACCGCCGCAGGAGGTTCCGGACTGTGGACCGTCGCCCGAATCTCTGGGCGGTGAACCATCATCGGAAGCTCTGGACTGTGAATGTACACTGGAGACCGAGTGTGTGGAGCCGGTACAAGTGGCACCGGACTGGTGACACACACTTCAGTGCGAGTGCGGGGAGCTGGCACAGGACCCACCGGACCGGGGAGGTGTGCTGGAGGCCTGATGTGTGGGGCCGGTACAGGTTGCACCGGACTGGTGACACGTCCTTCAGGGCGAGTGCGGGAAGCTGACACAGGACGTACCGGACTGGGAAGGCGCACTGGAGGCCAGATGCGTGAAACCGGTGCAGATGGCACCGGACTGGTGTCACGCTCTTCAACACGCCTGTACGGCAGCATTCTCATCGCTACCACCTCTCTCCGGAATCTTTCATCAAATTCCTCCTCCGACTCCCAAACAGGCTCTGGCACTCTCCGCTGCTCGACTGCAAGCTCCATGTTACCCACCCCCCCAAAAAATATTGTGGTTTCTGTTTCCGTCGCTGTCCTTCCATGCTCCTTGGTGACTCCCGCCAAGGAAGGGTCTCGTGTCCTCTCATGTCCTCCCAAGTCCAAAACTTCCTCACCTCATTTTCACGCTGCTTGGGATATTCTGTCAGAGTTCTCGTAAGAACGGGACCAAGGCGCAGAGGATGTTGAGTTCCACATATTTATTTCAAAGTGAAACTTAAAGCAAAACACAATAAATCAATAAACGAACAACGAAACGTGACTACGTGGTGCACAATCACAAACACAAAACAATATCCCACAAACACAGGTGGGAAAAATAGCTACTTAAATATGATCCCCAATTAGAGACAACGATTACCAGCTGCCTCTATTTGGGAATCATACAAAAACACCAACATAGAAAATATAAACTAGAACACAACATACAAATATTAAACTAGAATACACCCTGTCACGCCCTGACCTACGACACCATAGAGAAACAAGGGATTTCTATTGTCAGGACATGACAGTTATTATCATTATTATTATCATTATTATCATTATTATTATTATCATTATTACTAGTAGTAGTAATGTTAGTATCATTATTAATATTATCATCATTATTATTATCAATATCATTATTATTATGTATTATTATTATCATCATTATCATTATTATTTCACTCTCCACTTTCACTCTTTCCTTTGGTTATTGTTTTCTCTCTCTCTCTCTCTCTCTCTCTCTCTCTCTCCCTCTCTCTCTCTCTCTCTCTCTCTCTTTCTCTCTTTCCCTCCCTCTCTCTGTCTCTCTCGCTCTCTCTCTGTCTCTCTTTCCCTCCCTCTCTCTGTCTCTCTCGCTCTCTCTCTGTCTCTCTTTCCCTCCCTCTCTCTGTCTCTCTCGCTCTCTCTCTGTGTCTCTCTTTCCCTCCCTCTCTCTCTCTCTGTCTCTCTGTGTTTCTCTCTCCCTCTTTCCCTCCCTCTCTCTGTCTCTCTCTCTCTGTCTCTCTGTGTTTCTCTCTCCCTCTTTCTCTCCCTCTCTCTGTCTCTCTCTGTTTCTCTCTCCCTCTTTCCCTCCCTCTCTCTCGCTCTCTCTCTGTGTCTCTCTTTCCCTCCCTCTCTCTGTCTCTCTCTCTCTGTCTCTCTGTGTTTCTCTCTTCCTCTTTCTCTCTCTCTCTATGTCTCTCTTTCCCTCCCTCTCTCTGTCTCTCTCTCTCTGACTCTGTGTTTCTCTCTTCCTCTTTCCCTCCCTCTCTCTGTCTCTCTCGCTCTCTCTCTGTGTCTCTCTTTCGCTCCCTCTCTCTCTCTCTCTCTCTGTCTCTCTGAGTTTCTCTCTCCCTCTTTCCCTCCCTCTCTCTGTCTCTCTCTGTGTTTCTCTCGTCCTCTTTCTCTCCCTCTCTCTTTCTCTCTCTGTGTTTCTCTCTCCCTCTTTCCCTCCCTCTCTCTGTCTCTCTCTCTCTCTCTCTCTCTGTTTCTCTCTCCCTCTTTCCCTCCCTCTCTCTGTCGCTCTCTCCCTACCTCCCATCTTTTATTTGTTCTGGTTTGCTCTGATTCATGTCATGGTTAAACATGTCATTTCAGGGCCCCTAGCAAATCAGACACGTTGACATTTCTTTCTCCACTCAGTGATTCATTGTGTCATACATGATTCTATGTCTGCCCCCTCAACACCCTACAGAAAGGTTTCCCAACCCTCTCCATGGGCCCCCCAGGCATTTTTTGTTTTGTTTAACTTTAAACTGATTCAATTAGTCAAATGCTTGATGATTAGTTGACTAATTGAATCAGGTGTGCCAGTTTAGGGTTAAACAAAAAAAAATAATGTCTGGGGGGGCTTACTGCCAACATCACTTGAATGTTGTTTCTGTCTCTCACACTTCCTCAGGAGGTTTAAAAACATGACTTTAATAGAGAGCAGGGGTGTCAAACATACAGCCCACGAGCTGATTCAATGTGGCCCGCGGGTGGTTTCAGGTGTTTTTTCAGTGCGGCACTACAGACCTCGGTGAAGACCGAATGTGGCATGCGGGGAAAAATGAGTTTGACACCCCTGCCATAGAGATTAGTTTCAGTGTCTAGAACATTGTTTCTCTCAGTCTGTGACCGCCTGCTGGTGTTTTGAGGTGTGGTTTTCTCAGTATTGGTTTCCCTTTGATTCTCACCTGTTTAAGGCAGCGTTCATCCGTCAAGACCAGACAGTTACCCCTGTAGATCTGTCCTGTAGGCTACTCCAGGTCAGACCCACAATGTATATGGAGTGAGTTTGGATTGGTTAGATTGTGTCATGTAACTTCAATGTCTTCCATGTTATAGATGTTGTCATGACTACAGTAACTATAGTGACAGCCTTTAGGTTTAAACTCGATTCAAATATTCAATTGCCACTTTGGTATCACACTGTGGTTCTAAGAACGATATGTGCTAGCTGGGGTACCACGCTGTGGTTCTCAGAATTGTGTGTGCTAGTTGAGGTATCAAGCTGTGGTTCTCAGAATGTTGTGTGCTAGCTGGGGTATCAAACTGTGGTTCTCATAATGTTGTGTTCTAGCTCGGGTATCAAGCTGTGGTTCTCATAACATTGTGTGCTAGCTGGGGTATCACGCTGTGGTTCTCAGAACCTTGTGTGCTAGCTGGGGTATCACGCTGTGGTTCTCAGAACGTTGTGTGCTAGCTGGGGTATCAAGCTGTGGTTCTCAGAACGTTGTGTGCAAGCTGGGGTATCAAGCTGTGGTTCTCAGAACCTTGTGTGCTAGCTGGGGTATCACGCTGTGGTTCTCATAATGTTGTGTTCTAGCTGGGGTATCAAGCTGTGGTTCTCAAAGGTCAGTTCTAGAGTGAAGCCCTCAAAATTAGCCTGATGCACTAGGTCTAATGTCTTCATATGTCAGAGCCTGGGGGGGCCTCTTGTCTCTGTCAGTGGGACATCACAGGACATGATTGACGACTTGTGAGGGAAGTTATTGATGAGTCACAGAATCAGGCGTGGGCGTGAACGTCTTCTTAGGCTCTGACACACACACACACACACACACACACACACACACACACACACACACACACACACACACACACACACACACGTATGTGGTCCCTGAATGAGCTTGACACAAACAGGACTCATCAGTCAGACAGCCCCATGCTTCCATTCTGTTACAGTGATCTCAGAGTACCTGAGTGGCAGATGACTTAAATTACTATGACATTACTTCCTGTCCTTTCACCAACTTCCATTTAACTCCCCAAAGCCCCACTGTGCCTCACAAGAAGGCCTGTGCCTCTGTAGTCTTAGGTTAGGAGTGGTGATGGGACCTGTTTGTTATTTTAGATTATAACGAAAAAGATTACATGGACAGGGGGACAAGACTAGGAGATCTGTGCTCCTGCTCTGAGACACGTTGGGCCAACTTAATTCCCTTTAATTCAGACCTCCCTTTAATTCAGAACTCCCTTTAATTCAGACCTCCCTGTAATTCAGACCTCCCTTTAATTCAGACCTCCCTTTAATTCAGACCTCCCTGTAATTCAGACCTCCCTTTAATTCAGACCTCCCTTTAATTCAGACCTCCCTTTAATTCAGACCTCCCTGTAATTCAGACCTCCCTTTAATTCAGACCTCCCTTTAATTCAGACCTCCCTGTAATTCAGACCTCCCTTTAATTCAGACCTCCCTTTAATTCAGACCTCCCTTTAATTCAGACCTCCCTTTAATTCAGACCTCCATTTAATTCAGAGATTCCTTTAATTCAGACCTCCCTTTAATTCAGAGATCCCTTTAATTCAGACCTCCCTTTAATTCAGACCTCACTTTAATTCAGAGATCCCTTTAATTCAGAGATTCCTTTAATTCAGGCCTCCCTTTAATTCAGGCCTCCCTTTAATTCAGAGATCCCTTTAATTCAGACCTCCCTTTATTTCAGACCTCCCTTTAATTCAGACCTCCCTTTAATTCAGACCTCCCTTTAATATTAGAACTCCCTTTAATTCAGGTCTCCCTTTAATTCAGACAATGATAGTGTCAGTTTCCTCCTCACCTCTACCTACCATGGTAGCCTACCTATCTTTAATTAAAGATACTGTCAGGTTTAGTGTTTTTAATTGATAGGTTCAACAGACAGTGTTTAATCCTTTCATTCAGTCACTTAGAGGGGGGGAGAGGGGAGCGAGGAGAGAGAGAGGGGAGCGAGGGGGGGAGCGAGGGGAGCGAGGGGGAGCGAGGGGGGAGTGATAGAAAGGATACTAAAACAGGCTTCTCAATCATATTAAAGTTTCATGTAAAAACAAAACACTTGCATTTATACTGTACTGTTTGTACTCCTCTGTTGGTATACTGTGGTAGTTGAATTCATCTGAGACATTTTCAGCCCAACCACAACCCCTGCCCCACACACACACACACACACACACACACACACACACACACACACATATCCTTTGGTGTGTTTAATTATAGCAGCGCTTGGTTTTGTCCCAGAGGCTTCCCATTAAACATGGGGCTGGTCCAGGATAGTAGAGCTGTAAACCCAACATAAATATTTAATGAGATGAGTGTGTGTGTGTGTGTGTGTGTGTGTGTGTGTGTGTGTGTGTGTGTGTGTGTGTGTGTGTGTGTGTGTGTGTGTGTGTGTGTGTGTGTGTGTGTGTGTGTGTGTGTGTGTGTGTGTGTGTGTGTGTGTAATAAATCAGTAAAACACGTACATTGTTAATCGGCAGCCGAGTGGACCCAGGTTCCCTGGCCAGGTGATAAATCACTCAACCTGGCCTGAATACACAATATCGGAAGTTTAACCCCCTTTCATTCCTCTATTCATATATTTCATTAATATATAAAATGTGTTCCTGTTAGTTTCTAGTGGAAACTTCTCCATATGACTTGTTTTGACATATTCTAATGAGACCTTGTTTATATAAATAAATTATTTAAAAAAAAAACTTCCCATGTTGTAACGGGATTCGTCCTGGGAAGGAGAGGCGGACCAAAATGCAACGTGGTTGAAGTTCATGTTTTTTAATAAGAAAACTAAACGTGAAAATCTCACATTCACCTGTGGAATTAAGGTGACTACGTCTAAAACGCCCAAATGCGGCACAAGGGAACGATTTTGCGGTTAGTGGAAGAGTGGACAGAATAAAATGTTTTCGGGGGAGTTAATGGAACTCATTCAAATGGCACCATAGTTCTGCTGTATGAAAATCACTGCCTGTTAAAAGGCCCATCTTTAGACGCTACACTGAAACCGAAATATAAACGCAACATTTAAAGTGTTGGTTCCATGTGTTATGAGCGGATAATGAACACAATTGCATTTTTATCGGTGGCAATTTGAATGCACAGACATTCCGTGAGGAGATCCTGAGGCCCATTGTCGTGCCATTCATCCACCGCCATCACCTCATGTTTCAGCATGATAATGCACGGCCCCATGTCGCAAGGATCTGTACACAATTCCTGGAAGCTGGATATGTCCCAGTTCTTCCATGGTCTGCACACTCACCAGACATGTCACCCACTAAGCATGTTTGGGATGCTCTGGATCAGTGTGTACGACAGCGTGTTCCAGTTCCCGCCAATATCCAGCAACTTCGCACAACTATTGAAGAGGACTGGGACAACATTCCACAGGCCACAATCAACAGCCTGATCAACTCTATGTTCATATTTTTGTTAGGTATACCTACATTTTGGGACTTATGAATGAAAGATGTGTACCCAATGATTTATGGAGAATATTATGTATGAATGCTTCATTAGCTCTACTGTCAAAACCCATCAGAACCCAAAAATATAAGATTGTTTAACTCCAATGTTTGTAAACAAAGTAAATGAAAACATGGTTAAAACATGAATGTTGATATCGTGGATGGTCAGTCCTTGCATCCATAGCGTAGTCCATGGATTTAAGAGTGGTTGCATTTCTCCAGCCCCGTCCCTCAGCTTTTTACTGAAACTGTGGCAGGGAAACACTGTTAATGTTTCCATTTAAGGATTGTGTCTTTAAACACATGTACTAGAGTAATCGTGTTATTATGAAGCAACAATCTTAGTATTGCAAACAAAAATAATGATATTTAAAGCAAAACATGAACCCCAAGAAGTATTGGTAGTGAAAACAAAATATTTCAAGGAAATCATTTTGAAATCCGAGAACAAATTATTTGTAAACATTGTGTGTGTGTGTGGGGGGGGGGGGGGGGGGGGCAACGTGCTTAAATCAAATGGCACCCGCCTTCCTGCAATTTTCCCTATCATTGGTTATGTTACCCTGGTCGTCACTATCATTGGTTATGTTACCCTGGTCGTTACTATCATTGGTTATGTTGCCCTGGCCTTTACTATCATTGGTTATGTTACCCTGGTCTTTGCTATCATTGGTTATGTTACCCTGGTCGTCACTATCATTGGTTATGTTACCCTGGTCGTCACTATCATTGGTTATGTTACCCTGGCCTTTACTATCATTGGTTATGTTACCCTGGTCTTTGCTATCATTGGTTATGTTACCCTGGTCTTTGCTATCATTGGTTATGTTACCCTGGTCTTTGCTATCATTAGTTATGTTACCCTGGTCTTTGCTATCATTGGTTATGTTACCCTGGCCTTTACTATCATTGGTTATGTTACCCTGGTCTTTGTTATCATTGGTTATGTTACCCTGGTCTTTGTTATCATTGGTTATGTTACCCTGGTCGTCACTATCATTGGTTATGTTACCCTGGTCGTCACTATCATTGGTTATGTTACCCTGGTCTTTGCTATCATTGGTTATGTTACCCTGGTCTTTGCTATCATTGGTTATGTTACCCTGGCCTTTGCTTTCTCTGCCTTTTTTCAAGTTGCAAGTTTTGGCACATTCATTCCAACAACATACTGTAGCACCCAGCTTCCCACTGCTGATTTGCCTCTGAAGCCAAGCAGGGTCGGCACAGGTAGAACAATGAACCAGATGTTTCCCCGAATGCATAAATCTCAGGCATCGGGTTGGCATTTCCCACTCACTGCAAATTTTCTCATCGATGAAAGATTTAGTCTCAATATATTTTTCTGTTCCTAAAACTAGAATATGTTACGAACAGAGAGGACTATGTTTTGTAGACTTTACCCTTTGCCAAAGTTTGAAAAAATGTAATTGTTTAGAAAGAGTGCAAAGGGGAAATTGAGTAGTTGTTCCCTAACAGAACATTTTTATTATTTAACTAGGCAAGTCAGTTAAGAACAAATTTGTATTTTCTATGACGGCCTAGGAACAGTGGGTTCAGAGGCAGGACGACAGCTCGGGGATTTGAACTTGCAACCTTTCAGTTACTAGTCCAACGCTCTAACCACTAGGCTACCCTGCCTCCCCTAGGAAAATACGTGCTAAAACGCACCAATAGGATCTCGCTAGCTCGTGCTTGCCTCTAACCACCTCCTTGTTTGTTCTGCCCACTATGATTCATTTGCTCCCATTGGAAACAACAGGCTGTGGACTATCTTGGTTAGTTATAAAACGTCTTTGGGGTCCCTGGAGGAGAAACCTGATGGAGCTGGAAGTGCTGCAAATATACGTGTGAAAAATAAACGTGTGGAGAAATAAAAGTCGGGATCATTTTTTTCACAAGGGAGAAACGTGAAAAATATACATGTGAAACTTCACACGTGTCTGATTGAAGATTTAAAAATAAATAAATAAATCTTTCACGGTTTTTTTTCAGATCATTTTTTCATGTTTTTCTTTTTGTAAGGGTATGGTAACTAGGGAAGATTGACTGTGTGTTTTTTGTTTTCTCATGGCTGTGGAACTCAGCTGTCAATCAGCATGATGAGAGGGGATGGCATAAATGGGACATGGAAGACGGGTTATTTCTGGCTGACATGTGATGCACTGATGAGTGCGTGTGTGTGTGTGTGTGTGTGTGTGTGTGTGTGTGTGTGTGTGTGTGTGTGTGTGTGTGTGTGTGTGTGTGTGTGTGTGTGTGTGTGTGTGTGTGTGTGTGTGTGTGGACGTGGGAGGACAAGGACTGTGACAGGGGCTCTGTTGAACACTGATACTTTGGGGTCATTTATCTATTTTGGGCTAAAAACAGAAAGGACAAGACAGAAACAGAAGAAGCTCGTCCTATATGTTAGTCATGACCTGTGAAATAAACTCAACATAAAAATGATTTAGTGACAAATAATGAACAAGTATTTCAGATTAGCTACCCCATCCTTAAACTGAAACATTAGGGTTAATGGTCTCCTAAGATCAGCGTCTAGGAACAACTCCTCCATCTCCTGTTCCTGCTCCGCAGGGCGTGTCTTAGGAGTGGCTGGGAAGGTGATTGGTGGGATGGGTTGCCGTGGTGATAGAGAATCGGCCCCTCCCCCCCATCTCTCCACTCCTACCTCACAAGCATCTTCAGTCTCCCAACTCCTATCTAATCAACACTTTACCAGGGTTTTATCACTGCCTTAGGAAACGGAGGTGTTCTGTGTATATCCTATGTATGCTCCCAACACGTCGGAGTGCTTCTGTGGTTGTTTTTTAACTTCATTTTATCTTGCTATCTTTTGTGCTTTGGAATATTATGTTATGCCTTTTTTGACAAATGAAAGTACCAAACATTTTCAACAAATGCTCACACTTTTGTCAAACTCACATTAGTAATAACATTGGCTTTAGGCTGTCTTCTCTGCACAGGGAACGCGTTCAGTTTCGTCAGTGGATGAGGAGAGTTTCATCACTACCGTCCAGAGAATAACCAGCCTTAAATTTACTGACTAAACACACACACACACACACACACACACACACTGTCTCTTGAAGATAAAGGCAACGACAGGGAGACAAGCAGGAGAATTGTATTTGGGTTCTAAAAACACCAGAGGAACAAGAGAATTAGGTGTTAAACGTCCGCTCAGGATTCATGGGGAGACAGGTGTTTTGTCATCCAATTTAGCAAGCTCCTGAGACAATTCCTCCTGCCTTTATTTAGCTTAGGACCATTGTTGAGAAAGAGAGAGAGGAAAGGGAGAGGGGAGAAAAAGAAACAGAAAGAGAGAGAGGAAATGAGAGGGGAGAGAAAGAAACAGAAAGAGAGAGAGGAAAGGGAGAGGGGAGAGAAAGAAACAGAAAGAGAGAGAGGAAAGGGAGAGGGGAGAGAAAGAAACAGAAAGAGAGAGAGGAAAGGGAGAGGGGAGAGAAAGAAACAGAAAGAGAGAGAGAGAAACAGAAAGAGAAAGAAACAGAGAGAGAGCGAGAGAGAGAGAGATAAACGGAGAGAGAGAAACAGAGAGAAACAGAAAGATATACTGTGTATGTGTTCAGAGCTGTGATGTACCTGTGTTCAGAGCTGTGATGTACCTGTGTTCAGAGCTGTGATGTACCTGTGATCAGATCTGTGAAGTACCTGTGTACCTGTGATCAGAGCTGTGATGTACGTGTGTACCTGTGTTCAGAGCTGTGATGTACGTGTGTACCTGTGTTCAGAGCTGTGATGTACCTGTGTTCAGAGCTGTGATGTACCTGTGTACCTGTGTTCAGAGCTGTGATGTCCCTGTGTTCAGATCTGTGATGTACCTGTGTACCTGTGTTCAGAGCTGTGATGTACCTGTGTACCTGTGTTCAGAGCTGTGATGTACCTGTGTTCAGAGCTGTGATGTACCTGTGTACCTGGGTTCAGAGCTGTGATGTACCTGTGTACCTGTGTTCAGAGCTGTGATGTACCTGTGTTCAGAGCTGTGATGTACCTGTGATCAGAGCTGTGATGTACCTGTGACCAGAGCTGTGATGTACCTGTGTTCAGATCTGTGATGTACCTGTGTACCTGTGTTCAGAGCTGTGGTGTACCTGTGTACCTGTGTTCAGAGCTGTGATGTACCTGTGTACCTGTGTTCAGAGTTGTGATGTACCTGTGTACCTGTGTTCAGAGCTGTGATGTACCTGTGTACCTGTGTTCAGAGCTGGGATGTACCTATAGCAGAGCTGGGATGTACCTATAGCAGGACTGGGATGTACCTATAGCAGAACTGGGATGTACTATAGCAGAGCTGGGATGTACCTATAGCAGAGCATGTATAATGTAATGGTGTGTTCCTGTTCTTCTCCTCAGGGGGCTAAACTGCCCATGTCCATCATCATCGTTGGAGTGGGACAGGCTGAGTTTGACGGTAAGAAGCTACATCACTTCCTGACATTATTGCTGTTAATATAATTATATTATATGCCATGTAACAGATGCTATAGCAACTTACAGTTATGAGTGTATTGATTTTACGTACGGCTGGCCCCGGGAATAGAACCCGCCTGTGTCATGATCTACTAACTGAGATACAGATGATCATTACAGCATTACTACACATACTGCAGCTGAAACCTTTTCACTTACAGGTTACAGGTTACCTGTCGTTGTAGTTTACAATACCTGTCGTTGTAGGTTACAATACCTGTCGTTGTAGTTCACAATACCTGTCATTGTAGGTTACAATACCTGTCGTTGTAGTTTACAATAACTGTCGATGTAGGTTACAGGTTACCTGTCGTTGTAGTTTACAATACCTGTCGTTGTAGATTACAATACCTGTCGTTGTAGGTTACAATACCTGTCGTTGTAGGTTACAATACCTGTCGTTGTAGTTTACAATACCTGTCGTTGTAGTTTACAATACCTGTCGTTGTAGGTTACAATACCTGTCGTTGTAGTTTACAATACCTGTCGTTGTAGTTTACAATACCTGTCGTTGTAGTTTATAATACCTGTCGTTGTAGTTTACAATACCTGTCGTTGTAGTTTATAATACCTGTCGTTGTAGTTTACAATACCTGTCATTGTAGGTTACAATACCTGTCGTTGTAGTTTACAATACCTGTCGTTGTAGGTTACAATACCTGTCGTTGTAGTTTACAATACCTGTCGTTGTAGTTTACAATACCTGTCGTTGTAGGTTACAATACCTGTCGTTGTAGGTTACAATACCTGTCGTTGTAGTTTACAATACCTGTCGTTGTAGTTTACAATACCTGTCGTTGTAGTTTACAATACCTGTCGTTGTAGGTTACAATACCTGTCGTTGTAGGTTACAATACCTGTCGTTGTAGGTTACAATACCTGTCGTTGTAGGTTACAATACCTGTCGTTGTAGTTTACAATACTTGTCGTTGTAGTTTACAATACCTGTCGTTGTAGTTTACAATACCTGTCGTTGTAGTTTACAATACCTGTCGTTGTAGGTTACAATACCTGTCGTTGTAGGTTACAATACCTGTCGTTGTAGGTTACAATACCTGTCGTTGTAGTTTACAATACCTGTCGTTGTAGGTTACAATACCTGTCGTTGTAGTTTACAATACCTGTCGTTGTAGTTTACAATACCTGTCGTTGTAGGTTACAATACCTGTCGTTGTAGGTTACAATACCTGTCGTTGTAGTTTACAATACCTGTCGTTGTAGTTTACAATACCTGTCGTTGTAGTTTACAATACCTGTCGTTGTAGGTTACAATACCTGTCGTTGTAGGTTACAATACCTGTCGTTGTAGGTTACAATACCTGTCGTTGTAGTTTACAATACCTGTCGTTGTAGGTTACAATACCTGTCATTGTAGTTTATAATACCTGTCGTTGTAGTTTACAATACCTGTCATTGTAGGTTACAATACCTGTCGTTGTAGTTTACAATACCTGTCGTTGTAGGTTACAATACCTGTCGTTGTAGTTTACAATACCTGTCGTTGTAGGTTACAATACCTGTCGTTGTAGGTTACAATACCTGTCGTTGTAGTTTACAATACCTGTCGTTGTAGTTTACAATACCTGTCGTTGTAGGTTACAATACCTGTCGTTGTAGTTTACAATACCTGTCGTTGTAGTTTATAATACCTGTCGTTGTAGTTTACAATACCTGTCGTTGTAGTTTACAATACCTGTCGTTGTAGTTTACAATACCTGTCGTTGTAGGTTACAATACCTGTCGTTGTAGGTTACAATACCTGTCGTTGTAGGTTACAATACCTGTCGTTGTAGTTTACAATACCTGTCGTTGTAGGTTACAATACCTGTCATTGTAGTTTAAAATACCTGTCATTGTAGTTTACAATACCTGTCGTTGTAGTTTACAATACCTGTTGTTGTAGTTTACAATACCTGTCATTGTAGTTTACAATACCTGTCGTTGTAGTTTACATACCTGTCGTTGTAGTTTACAATACCTGTCGTTGTAGGTTACAATACCTGTCGTTGTAGGTTACAATACCTGTCGTTGTAGTTTACAATACCTGTCGTTGTAGTTTACAATACCTGTCGTTGTAGTTTACAATACCTGTCGTTGTAGTTTACAATACCTGTCGTTGTAGTTTACAATACCTGTCGTTGTAGGTTACAATACCTGTCGTTGTAGGTTACAATACCTGTCGTTGTAGGTTACAATACCTGTCGTTGTAGGTTACAATACCTGTCGTTGTAGTTTACAATACTTGTCGTTGTAGTTTACAATACCTGTCGTTGTAGTTTACAATACCTGTCGTTGTAGTTTACAATACCTGTCGTTGTAGGTTACAATACCTGTCGTTGTAGGTTACAATACCTGTCGTTGTAGGTTACAATACCTGTCGTTGTAGGTTACAATACCTGTCGTTGTAGTTTACAATACCTGTCGTTGTAGTTTACAATACCTGTCGTTGTAGTTTACATTACCTGTCGTTGTAGGTTACAATACCTGTCGTTGTAGGTTACATTACCTGTCGTTGTAGGTTACAATACCTGTCGTTGTAGGTTACAATACCTGTCGTTGTAGGTTACAATACCTGTCGTTGTAGTTTACAATACCTGTCGTTGTAGGTTACAATACCTGTCGTTGTAGTTTACAATACCTGTTGTTGTAGTAGTTTTCGATAATAATATCAATTAAAAAAATGACTACCTGGTATTATTGCTTAATAATCACATTTGCTGTTCTCTGAGTGCTGGACCTAAAATGTTATAAAGACCTGTTTAGACTTAATGTTTAAACCTTTAGCTGATATTTATTGTTTAAACTTTAACCAGATCTGCTGATATATTATTTAATGTATGACGCTGACCTTTAATACATTCAGACAACTAATCAGAAGGCACTCTGCAGCCGCTCCACGTTCTCATCATTACCATTAGCCTGCCCTGAAAGATAATTGATTGAGAGTGAGTCCACGATTAACTGATTAAATTTATACAATTCAGACATGCAGAAGCCAGGTGCTGTCTTGTAGCCAGGTGTTGTGTTGCTCCCTCGTTTCTAGCAATTAGCCAGACGAATGACCTGCAAGACAATTAGCAACTAA
Organism: Oncorhynchus mykiss; assembly: GCF_013265735.2. Taxonomy (NCBI): domain Eukaryota; kingdom Metazoa; phylum Chordata; class Actinopteri; order Salmoniformes; family Salmonidae; genus Oncorhynchus; species Oncorhynchus mykiss. The sequence goes on from NC_048581.1 coordinate 84,672,456, forward strand.
TTTTGATTCAATAGAGGAGAGAGAGAGAGAGAGAGAGAGAGAGAGAGAGAGAGAGAGAGAGAGAGAGAGAGAGAAAAAGTATCGTAGTATGGGGTAGAGCGTGTTTTGGTGTAATGTAGTTTGAAGTGGTCAGGACTACTGGCTGGGTTCATCGGAGTTCTTATGAATTTCAATTAGAGTTCTGATTAACGGGCTGAGGATTATTAGATGCTCTATCGTCAGGCAGAATAGATTAGAATTGAGACAGGTCATCTCAACATGAATGTGGTTCCTGTCGGAGGTAGAATCTGAAGAGTTTAAGAAAATAACATGTTTGTGTTTTGCCAGTAAGAAAGAGGAAAATAAAGTGATTAAGAGATCAATTAATAAACATACGTGTAGTCAGACATGTACAACCTCTCCCTGTCTGAGTCTGTAATACCTACATGAGTTGACCAGCTGGAAAGTGTCTTCACTGACATGTACAACCTCTCCCTGTCTGAGTCTGTAATACCTACATGAGTTGACCAGCTGGAAAGTGTCTTCACTGACATGTACAACCTCTCCCTGTCTGAGTCTGTACTACCTACATGAGTTGACCAGCTGGAAAGTGTCTTCACTGACATTTACAACCTCTCCCTGTCTGAGTCTGTAATACCTACATGAGTTGACCAGCTGGAAAGTGTCTTCACTGACATTTACAACCTCTCCCTGTCTGAGTCTGTACTACCTACATGAGTTGACCAGCTGGAAAGTGTCTTCACTGACATGTACAACCTCTCCCTGTCTGAGTCTGTACTACCTACATGAGTTGACCAGCTGGAAAGTGTCTTCACTGACATTTACAACCTCTCCCTGTCTGAGTCTGTACTACTTACATGAGTTGACCAGCTGGAAAGTGTCTTCACTGACATTTACAACCTCTCCCTGTCTGAGTCTGTACTACCTACATGAGTTGACCAGCTGGAAAGTGTCTTCACTGACATGTACAACCTCTCCCTGTCTGAGTCTGTACTACCTACATGAGTTGACCAGCTGGAAAGTGTCTTCACTGACATTTACAACCTCTCCCTGTCTGAGTCTGTACTACCTACATGAGTTGACCAGCTGGAAAGTGTCTTCACTGACATTTACAACCTCTCCCTGTCTGAGTCTGTAATACCTACATGAGTTGACCAGCTGGAAAGTGTCTTCACTGACATGTACAACCTCTCCCTGTCTGAGTCTGTACTACCTACATGAGTTGACCAGCTGGAAAGTGTCTTCACTGACATTTACAACCTCTCCCTGTCTGTCTGTACTACCCACATGAGTTGACCAGCTGGAAAGTGTCTTCACTGACATGTACAACCTCTCCCTGTCTGAGTCTGTAATACCTACATGTTTCAAGCAGACCACCATAGTGCCTGTGCCCAAGAACACCAAGGTAACCTGTCTAAATGTCTACCGCATCGTAGCTCTCCCATCTGTAGCCATGAGAAACATTGAAAGGCTGGTGATGTCTCACATCAACACCATCATCCCAGACACCCTGGATCCACTCCAATTCACATACCGCCCCAAAACATCCACAGATGACAAAATCTCTATTGTACTCCACACACTGCCCTTTCCCACTTAGACAAGGGGAACACCAATGTGAGAATGCTATTCATTGACTACAGCTCAGCGTTCAACACCATAGTTTCCATAGTGTCCATAGATAGTCAAGTTATTACCTCGTACCCCTGCACATCAACTCAGTACTCGTACCCCGTGTATATAGCCAAGTTATTACCTCGTACCCCTACACATCAACTCAGTACTCATACCCTGTGTACATAGTTAGTCAAGTTATTACCTCGTACCCCTACACATCAACTCAGTACTGGTACCCTGTGTCCATAGATAGCCAAGTTATTACCTCGTACCCCTACACATCAACTCAGTACTGGTACCCTGTGTCCATAGATAGCCAAGTTATTACCTCGTACCCCTACACATCAACTCAGTACTGGTACCCTGTGTACATAGATAGCCAAGTTATTACCTCGTACCCCTACACATCAACTCAGTACTCGTACCCTGTGTACATAGATAGTCAAGTTATTACCTTGTACCCCTACACATCAACTCAGTACTGGTACCCTGTGTATATAGATAGCCAAGTTATTACCTCGTACCCCTACACATCAACTCAGTACTCGTACCCTGCGTACATAGATAGTCAAGTTATTACCTCGTACCCCTACACATCAACTCAGTACTCGTACCCTGTGTACATAGATAGTCAAGTTATTACCTCGTACCCCTACACATCAACTCAGTACTCGTACCCTGCGTACATAGATAGTCAAGTTATTACCTCGTACCCCTACACATCAACTCAGTACTCGTACCCTGTGTACATAGATAGTCAAGTTATTACCTCGTACCCCTGCACATAAACTCAGTTCTCGTACCCTGTGTACATAGATAGTCAAGTTATTACCTCATACCCCTACACATCAACTCAGTACTCGTACCCTGTGTACATAGATAGTCAAGTTATTACCTCGTACCCCTACACATCAACTCAGTACTCGTACCCTGTGTACATAGATAGTCAAGTTATTACCTTGTACCCCTAAACATCAACTCAGTACTCGTACCCTGTGTACATAGATAGTCAAGTTATTACCTCGTACCCCTACACATCAACTCAGTATTCGTACCCTGTGTATATAGATAGTCAAGTTATTACCTCGTACCCCTACACATCAACTCAGTATTCGTACCCTGTGTATATAGATAGCCAAGTTATTACCTCGTACCCCTACACATCGACTCAGTATTCGTACCCTGTGTACATAGATAGCCAAGTTATTTTTACTCATTGTGTATTTATTCCTCGTGTTACTATGTTCTTTCTCTCTGCATTGTTGGGAAGGGCCCGTAAGTCAGCATTTCACTGTTAGTCTACATCTGTTGTTTACGAAGCATGTGACCAATAAAACATTATTTTATTTTAAATACTAGGCACACACATTTGAAAATGCTTAAATCACAGAAATAGTTTTTCATCAAGTTCGTCATTGCTCTGGAAAACAAGATTTTCATCTCAATGACACCAAGTTGTTGTAATGATGGGGAGGGGAGGTCTAAAACGATTTGACACAAAAATCCTCTGTACAGGCTCTGGTCTTGTCCCATCTTGATTACTGTCTGGTAATATTGTCAAGTGCAGCAAAGAAAGACCTAGAAAAGCTGCAGCTGGTTCAGAACTGAGCAGCACACCTTGCCCTTAACCGCACATACAGAACTAACATCAACAACATGCCATGTCTTTCCTGGTTGAGGGTTGGCGAGAGATGAACTGCTTCTCTTGTAGTTTTGATGAGAAATATTACTGTGATGAAAATTCCAGATTGTCTACATAATCAAATAACATTCAGCTCAGACACCCATACATACGCCACAAGACATGTCACCAGGGGTCTCTTCACAGTCCCCGAGTCCAGAACAAACGACAACGCACAGTGTTATACGAAATCTCCAATGACTCACGCAAAATGACCTTTAGAAATTGATTAATCAACATTTAATGGAACGGTGGGACTGTGAGGACGCACGCACACACACACACACACACACACACACACACACACACACACACACACACACACACAGAGGACTATAGAAAAGACTTGGACAGAAAGAGATAAAGAAACATATATATATATATATTATTATTATTTATTTTTTTATTTTTTTTGTGTTATTGACTTGTTTATTTTTTACTCCATGTGTAACTCTGTGTTGTCTGTTCACACTGCTATGCTTTATCTTGGCCAGGTCGCAGTTGCAAATGAGAACTTGTTCTCAACTAGCCTACCTGGTTAAATAAAGGTGAAATAAAAATATATATATATTTTTTAAAAATTAGAAAGTTGATAGAGAAACAGAAGTTGAGTAGAACCTGAACATTTTGTACTGGAACATATTTACCTGCCTCAGGACACAGGAAACAGGAAATAGTCCTGTGAACAGATCAAATATTTCATGTGAAGCACAGAAACACACACACAAATACACACACAAAACACACACACACAAATACACGCACACACACACACACATTGTTTTTTAGTAGTATTGTTTGTACATCGTATTGTATAATTGTGTGACTGTCCTTGTTTATCATTGTATCATCAGTGTTTTGGTACTTGTCATATCTTGTGTTTTTTGTGGAGGAAGAGTAGCTGCTGCTTGATTTGATTTTAAAAGTGTTCTTGTGCGTGTTTGGTGTGTGTTCTTGTGCGTGTTTGGTGCGTGTTTGATGTGTGTTCTTGTGCATGTTTGGTGCGTGTTTGGTGCGTGTTTGGTGCGTGTTTGGTGCGTGTTTGATGTGTGTTCTTGTGCGTGTCTGGTGCGTGTCTGGTGCGTGTTTGGTGCGTGTTTGGTGCGTGTTTGATGTGTGTTCTTGTGCGTGTTTGGTGCGTGTTTGGTGCGTGTTTGATGTGTGTTCTTGTGCGTGTTTGGTGCGTGTTTGGTGCGTGTTTGATGTGTGTTCTTGTGCGTGTTTGGTGCGTGTTTGGTGCGTGTTTGATGTGTGTTCTTGTGCGTGTTTGGTGCGTGTTTGGTGCGTGTTTGGTGCGTGTTTGGTGCGTGTTTGATGTGTGTTCTTGTGCGTGTTTGGTGCGTGTTTGGTGCGTGTTTGGTGCGTGTTTGGTGCGTGTTTGGTGCGTGTTTGATGTGTGTTCTTGTGCGTGTTTGGTGCGTGTTTGGTGCGTGTTTGGTGCGTGTTTGATGTGTGTTCTTGTGCGTGTTTGGTGCGTGTTTGGTGCGTGTTTGGTGCGTGTTTGATGTGTGTTCTTGTGCATGTTTGGTGCGTGTTTGATGCGTGTTTGGTGCGTGTTTGATGCGTGTTTGATGCGTGTTTGATGCGTGTTTGGTGCGTGTTTGATGCGTGTTTGATGCGTGTTTGGTGCGTGTTTGGTGCGTGTTTGGTGCGTGTTTGATGCGTGTTTGATGCGTGTTTGGTGCATGTTTGATGCGTGTTTGGTGCGTGTTTGGTGCGTGTTTGGTGCGTGTTTGATGCGTGTTTGATGTGTGTTTGGTGCGTGTTTGATGCGTGTTTGGTGCGTGTTTGATGCGTGTTTGGTGCGTGTTTGATGCGTGTTTGGTGCGTGTTTGTTCTCTTCACCCTGCAGCCATGGTGGAGTTGGATGGTGATGACATCAGAATCTCTTCCAGAGGGAAGCTGGCAGAGAGAGACATTGTCCAGGTGACTCACACACACACACACACACACACACAAAGGCCATGAACACAGCTACGAACAAACACAGCTTTTCTTGACCAGTTGAAATGTCATGGCTCTCCCTAGGATGTGTTTATCCAGTGAGGGGTATTGTTGGATTTTTTTTACAATCACTAGGACCCATTTCTCAATACTTGGGTCACTTTTTCACTTTTTCAAAACTCTTCACACAGTTCTCCTAACCAACTTTCAGCTTGAGCACAGCAGTGAATTTCACATCCAAAATGCACTAAAACCACCAAGGTGAGAGGAAAATTATTCCTCTATGGAGTTGAGGAATAGAGAGAAAGATGAGAGGAAAATAATTCCTCTATGGGGATGAGGAATAGAGAGAAAGATGGGAGGAAAATAATTCCTCTATGGAGTTGAGGAATAGAGAGAAAGATGGGAGGAAAATAATTCCTCTATGGAGTTGAGGAATAGAGAGAAAGATGGGAGGAAAATAATTCCTCTATGGAGTTGAGGAATAGAGAGAAAGATGGGAGGAAAATAATTCCTCTATGGAGTTGAGGAATAGAGAGAAAGATGGGAGGAAAATAATTCCTCTATGGAGTTGAGGAATAGAGAGAAAGATGAGAGGAAAATAATTCCTCTATGGGGATGAGGAATAGAGAGAAAGATGGGAGGAAAATAATTCCTCTATGGAGTTGAGGAATAGAGAGAAAGATGGGAGGAAAATAATTCCTCTATGGAGTTGAGGAATAGAGAGAAAGATGAGAGGAAAATAATTCCTCTATGGAGTTGAGGAATAGAGAGAAAGATGGGAGGAAAATAATTCCTCTATGGGGATGAGGAATAGAGAGAAAGATGAGAGGAAAATAATTCCTCTATGGGGATGAGGAATAGAGAGAAAGATGGGAGGAAAATAATTCCTCTATGGAGTTGAGGAATAGAGAGAAAGATGGGAGGAAAATAATTCCTCTATGGAGTTGAGGAATAGAGAGAAAGATGGGAGGAAAATAATTCCTCTATGGAGTTGAGGAATAGAGAGAAAGATGGGAGGAAAATAATTCCTCTATGGAGTTGAGGAATAGAGAGAAAGATGGGAGGAAAATAATTCCTCTATGGAGTTGAGGAATAGAGAGAAAGATGAGAGGAAAATAATTCCTCTATGGGGATGAGGAATAGAGAGAAAGATGGGAGGAAAATAATTCCTCTATGGAGTTGAGGAATAGAGAGAAAGATGGGAGGAAAATAATTCCTCTATGGAGTTGAGGAATAGAGAGAAAGATGAGAGGAAAATAATTCCTCTATGGAGTTGAGGAATAGAGAGAAAGATGGGAGGAAAATAATTCCTCTATGGAGTTGAGGAATAGAGAGAAAGATGAGAGGAAAATAATTCCTCTATGGAGTTGAGGAATAGAGAGAAAGATGAGAGGAAAATAATTCCTCTATGGAGTTGAGGAATAGAGAGAAAGATGAGAGGAAAATAATTCCTCTATGGGGATGAGGAATAGAGAGAAAGATGAGAGGAAAATAATTCCTCTATGGAGTTGAGGAATAGAGAGAAAGATGGGAGGAAAATAATTCCTCTATGGAGTTGAGGAATAGAGAGAAAGATGAGAGGAAAATAATTCCTCTATGGAGTTGAGGAATAGAGAGAAAGATGGGAGGAAAATAATTCCTCTATGGAGTTGAGGAATAGAGAGAAAGATGGGAGGAAAATAATTCCTCTATGGAGTTGAGGAATAGAGAGAAAGATGGGAGGAAAATAATTCCTCTATGGAGTTGAGGAATAGAGAGAAAGATGGGAGGAAAATAATTCCTCTATGGAGTTGAGGAATAGAGAGAAAGATGAGAGGAAAATAATTCCTCTATGGGGATGAGGAATAGAGAGAAAGATGGGAGGAAAATAATTCCTCTATGGAGTTGAGGAATAGAGAGAAAGATGGGAGGAAAATAATTCCTCTATGGAGTTGAGGAATAGAGAGAAAGATGAGAGGAAAATAATTCCTCTATGGAGTTGAGGAATAGAGAGAAAGATGGGAGGAAAATAATTCCTCTATGGAGTTGAGGAATAGAGAGAAAGATGGGAGGAAAATAATTCCTCTATGGAGTTGAGGAATAGAGAGAAAGATGAGAGGAAAATAATTCCTCTATGGAGTTGAGGAATAGAGAGAAAGATGAGAGGAAAATAATTCCTCTATGGAGTTGAGGAATAGAGAGAAAGATGAGAGGAAAATAATTCCTCTATGGGGATGAGGAATAGAGAGAAAGATGAGAGGAAAATAATTCCTCTATGGAGTTGAGGAATAGAGAGAAAGATGGGAGGAAAATAATTCCTCTATGGAGTTGAGGAATAGAGAGAAAGATGGGAGGAAAATAATTCCTCTATGGGGATGAGGAATAGAGAGAAAGGTGAGAGGAAAATAATTCCTCTATGGGGATGAGGAATAGAGAGAAAGATGAGAGGAAAATAATTCCTCTATGGAGTTGAGGAATAGAGAGAAAGATGGGAGGAAAATAATTCCTCTATGGAGTTGAGGAATAGAGAGAAAGATGAGAGGAAAATAATTCCTCTATGGAGTTGAGGAATAGAGAGAAAGATGGGAGGAAAATAATTCCTCTATGGAGTTGAGGAATAGAGAGAAAGATGAGAGGAAAATAATTCCTCTATGGGGATGAGGAATAGAGAGACAGGAAGGAGGAAACGTGTCACCATCCTTGGATGGTCTGCAAACCACTCTGTGACTGCTGGAGTGGGGAAATGTCACATTGTCCCATACAAGTACAAACGTTGGCCGGTGTTGTATGGCTCAATTAGCAGTTTGTGTGACAGGAATCCATCAGAGGATATTGCTGCACACATTGTGATGTTGGCACCCCTCTGGCCCGGGACATCCACTGTGGCTCTTTTCCCAATCACATTCCTTCCTCGCCGTCGTGTTTTGGCCAAGTTGAAACCAGCCTCATCCACAAAGATGAATATGTGGGGTGTTTGCCTGGCTTCAATCTCCATGACTCTCAAAATAAATCCACAAGGTAACATAAGAGTTAGGCTATCACGGTAGTTTACATTCTACCTAAAAATATGCCATTGTGTGCCGCTGCCCTGTTTGGTTTTTTTCAAAACCAGTTCTGTATTTTATAGTCATTTTACCTGGACACATTGGCTCCTGAGTTGCTTGACTCGTTCAGCGTTCCTCTCAAAGGGGACAGTGTACAACTGCTTCATCCTGACTTGATGTTGTTTCAGGACTCTAGAAATAGTTGTTATTGTTACATTGTCTGCTAACACTCGTCCCGAATCTCTGTGAGTTTTATGCCGTTGTTTCTGATGACCATATCAACGATTGCAGTTTCCTGCACAGCAGTGAAAATCCTACCTCTCCTCCGTTGGGTCGTAAGCAGAAATACAAAAACAATTACTCACAAGTGGGCTCGGAGGCTTTGCTCAATTTACTTCTGTAATGAGCAGTTCAGTCAGATGCCCTTGCAGAATGCACATCTTACCTGGTGTTTTGCCGGAAATTTCTCACAGTAGATGCCACTGTTGAGTGTTGCAGATTTGGCTGCACTCTCAGACCAGCCTCTCTCATTGATAGACCATGATTTGTTACATTATCAATTATAGTAGCTCTAATCTCATCTGAGACTACAGCTCTTGATCTTCCACCACACATACGTACTCCTCTTCCTCTCCCAGCCACTCTTCTTCCTCTGTCAGCCACTTCTCTATCTCTGTCTGGGTCCATGTTTACATTATTCCTAAGATGTCCCCTTTTGTATAGATGGCAATGAAAGACTAACACCTGGGTAGGTGTTCAGCTACAATGGGAATCAGCTGTGGTTTTTTATTTTTCCTTTATTTAAAGTCAGTTAAGAACAAATTCTTATTTTCAATGACGGCCTAGGAACAGTGGGTTAACTGCCTGTTCAGGGGCAGAACGACAGATTTGTACCTTGTCAGGTGGGGGGGTTTGAACTTGCAACCTTCCGGTTACTAGTCCAACTCTCTAACCACTAGGCTACCCTGATTGTTTTGGTAGTATTTAATTTTTTAGATTTTGAATATATTTCAAAACGGTATTACCTTAGAAATGTAGCAAATTACTGTTTTATTCAATTTTGTGTTATTTTAGGTTTTGAACATAAGTTGAACAGTTTTGAAAAGAGTATGTAAACATTTGCAAATTGGCCTGTAGGTACATATAGAGTTTTGGTGGCGGTTGTGTCTGAGTGAGAAAAAAAATCATGAAATTTGATGTAGTCATTGAATGTACTTTGTGCCAAAGCAATGAAAAATGATCCACAGTTTAGCCCACATAGAGTGCTGTTGTGCTCACTGTGTGAAGGGTTTTGACCTAAGTATTGAAAAATGATCCACAGTTTAGCCCACATAGACTGCTGTTGTGCTCACTGTGTGAAGGGTTTTGACCTAAGTATTGAAAAATGATCCACAGTTTAGCCCACATAGACTGCTGTTGTGCTCACTGTGTGAAGGGTTTTGACCTAAGTATTGAAAAATGATCCACAGTTTAGCCCACATAGACTGCTGTTGTGCTCACTGTGTGAAGGGTTTTGACCTAAGTATTGAAAAATGATCCACAGTTTAGCCCACATAGACTGCTGTTGTGCTCACTGTGTGAAGGGTTTTGACCTAAGTATTGAAAAATGATCCACAGTTTAGCCCACATAGACTGCTGTTGTGCTCACTGTGTGAAGGGTTT